>NW_026115241.1:0-41823 GCF_001640805.2 Lates calcarifer
AGTCAACATCAAAGAGGATTCTATAGTGGATCCTCTGGTCAGGGTGGAGGTCCATGGAGTCCCTATGGACCAGGCCAAGCAGGAGACCAGATACATTGAGAACAATGGTACTAGAGATGCCCTTACACCTGTAAAAATAAATAGGAGGGACTGAATGAATTCATGTATGAACAGGATGAATAATGTTTAGTGTGATAGTATGATCTGGCTTACTTCCACACAGTATTAGGACTTGAGTCTGAGAAGCATGAATTCCGACATTGAACAAGACAGACTGATTTGTCCTCTCTGTAGGGTTCAACCCTGTGTGGTATGATACTCTGCGCTTCACTATCCACACTCCTGAGCTGGCCATGGTGCGCTTTGTGGTGGAAGACTATGACAAGACATCTAAAAATGACTTTGTGGGGCAGTATACACTTCCTCTTAGTTGTATGCAGCAAGGTAAGTCTGAACAGGTTACATCCAAATCAAATATTTATGTTGTGACTTTAGCAAGTTTTCTGACCACTTACAAAAAGTGTGAAATTCTGACCATCTATAATCATTGAGGAAATATTTGGCAAAATTTTTCAAATGTAATGTACTGTAGTGTATAATTACACCCTTGGTCTTTCCAGCCTTCAACAGATTTCTCTACACTGAAGGTTAAATAAGATTGTTAAAGGGGGGTTACATGACCATCAGGTGTTTGCAAGTAACTGCATCTGTTTTTCCACCAATGAAAACTGCAGAGCTGCAGCTAAACAAAGTGGTCAATCTGCTGCAACCCTTAGAAAGGTCAAGCGTATACTGATGAGAGATGGAGATCTAAGAAGCACTGAAGGCTTGTGATGGAGCAATACTTACCAACAACATTGTGTAATAAGATTTTATTTCATTTGTCAGCCATTTTTGTGTGTGACTAAATGCAGGACTGCCCTCTGGGTTTTTTTTTTTTTTTGTGTGTGTTTTCAGGTTATCGTCACATTCACCTTTTATCCAAGGATGGGACCAGTATTCCTCCTTCCTCCTTATTTGTGCACATCAGGATCACAGGACTAGAATAAACATTCTTCACTTTCTTAATACACCAGATATAACATCCTTAGCGCGTACTATTTAATAATGAGAGTAGAATCATTCCTAACTCTACAAAATAGGTATAGTTCCTAAAGTAGTTTTTAAAATTGTTTGATGTGAAGAAATTCTATGCCAAATGTTTAGTGGTTGTTACGCAGCAGATATATGTTAGATGTGCATGTTTTTTCTTTTTCTGTTTGTTCTCTATGGTGTGTGTGTGTGTCTGTCTCTGTGTGTGTGTCTCTGTGTGTAACCTGTTCCTGTGATTAACTTGAATTATGCTGCTCATGTTTGATGTACTGTGTCTGTTTGCACAAAGATTTGTTTCTGTTGTAGAGAAGAATGTGCCACCAATATGTTTAGAGTGGGATTTATATTTCCTGTCAGTATTTTCTTTTAACAAACAGCACTTCGTGGACTCTGTCTGGCTGCTGCATTCCTCTGCTCTCACCATGGTCAACATGCAAAACTTGAAATGCATTTCTCCTCCAGCTACACAGAGGTACAACAGTTATTTACATGAAAAGTTTAAGGGAAGAAAGAGTATTTATACCAGAAAGGCACAGTGTACTAAATTTGAAACATACTGAGTTTAAACAAGTTGAATTTGTATTCAGTACTCTGAAGTTGTCAATTTGTTTCTGAAATGTTTTGAGATGGATTAAATGAAGGTCCAGAATTGACGTTCAAATTGTGGTGAGACATTCAGAGACATTTAAGTGAGCACAGATTTAACCAAGTCTCCAACAATAAGTAAGAGTAATGTAACATCTCCTAACTGCTACATCTATCCAAATTTATTCATTATTGAATCATTTGCTGTTTTTTTTTCAATTCATTAAATCATCTTTTGGCTTATGAAATATTAGCAAATAGTGAAAAAAATGTTAATTATTTCTGAAAGCCCAAGTCTACATCTTCAGATATATATGTTTTTTGTCTGATCAACAGACCAGAATAGTAAGAAAGCTAAAACAGTATACCTTACAGTGCCAGGCATCTGCAATCCAGAGGTTAAATAAGATGTCAAGGTTAAGAGATATTAAAATCAAATTGCAAAGTTAACCATGAACTAAATACAAAATGTACTTTCATGTTCACTAAGTTGATCCTGGTGTTTACACCAACGTTCCATCCCTGAAATCAGGTTTGTAAGATGGCTTGCTATTTATTTATTTGAATGTTTAAAATTACATTATGAAAGATATGACTTTTAACCTACATATATTCAGATAGACATAAATCTAAAGTAAAATAGAATATGTCCAGGAGCAGGAGAGAAGACGGTTAAAGCTGCTACAAAGAGCTCTCATGAAAAATCAAGGCAACATAAACAGAATTATGTGAATGTGATGCCTAGATGAAAGTTTGTCATCAGTTAAAACCCTGAGAAACTTTGCAAAGTTCACTTTTTCAATTGCGTGCTGATCAATATAAGAATTTTAAAAGAAAATAATCAGCTGCTAAGTATAAAACTAACAAATGAACTACACAAAAATTATTGGTTCATAAAAGACAAGATAACTATAGATCTGAGGCAGCAGTAGCTGAAACAAAAACCACAACCAGTCACAGACAGCAGTGGCCCACACCCACTGTCTTTTTACATTTGAAATGGATAGTATGTTGTTCACTAGTGCTTTAGAAATGGATACATATAGAGTGTAGTATACAGTGAAGACTTCATAGTCTTAGTATACAATACGAATCCAGGACCCAGTGTGGGATTGGCTGAATCAGCACAATCTGAGCTTGTTTCTTAAGTCCTCGGATGCATCTCAGAGAGTTAAACATATACTTACAGAACTGAATTTGAAATATGTTGTCCCACCACACACTGTCAGAGAACTTAGTTAGATGTTAGGAGATTTGACCTGTGGCTGCTTTTCTGCTCTTTCCTTAAACACCAGATTCTTCTGCATATGGTTCTCTTTTAGAAAGTAAAAGTGATTGTAGTTACTTGATTTGCTTGAATAACATGCTTTCCTTATGAATATTAATCTAAAGAGCAACTGGCTTAAATCACAATTTAGTACTGAGTAGTCTCATGTCACCTGATATTTTTGTGGTATGTATATATTACCCATTTGTGTAAATGTGTTTTGATATGTCTATTTTTGTATACACTGAAATATTCATATGTACTGTACAGTATAGCACATTGTAGTGTTATAATGGCTATTTGCTTGTTTTTTATTGTAGTAGATATTATATTCATTTGCCACATCAAGCTGCAAATAAATATGATTTCCACTTACTGGTGCAACTGTTTTATCCTTTATTGTCTTTGTGATTGCTGCTCTTCTTATCAGGTGGCTACTGTTCAAAGTCAGCAATATATATATATATATATATATATATATATATATAAATACTTTAAAATAAAAACAAAAAATAAACATCTGCAACACAACAACAGGTCCATAAATACAAAGATTTAAGGCACATAGCAGGTTAAAGTGGCAAATTGTAGTACAATACAGAGCAGACCAATGCTTCGTAAAGTGGCTGGTGCCCCTGAGTTTAGTGTGTGTGTGTGTGTGTGTGTGTGTGTGAGTGGGAGTGAACAGTGTCTGTTGTTGACTGGGTTAAGTTACTGAAGGGGGAGCTGGGTGAGGCAGATGTTGTAGATGGCCTGAAGGGAGGGGAGAGAGGCACCGATGATCATCTCAGCTGCTCTCACTATACATTGGAGGGCCTTGCAGCAGGACACAGTGCAGGTGCCGTACCACACAGTGATGCAGCTGGTCAGCATGCTCTCGATGGTGCCTCTGTAGAAGGTGCACATGATGGAGGGCGGGGCTCTGGCTCTTCTCGGTTTGCAGAGGAAGTAGAGATGCTGTTCTTGGCCAATGATGTTGTGTTGATTGTCCAGGAGAGGTCCTCTGTGTGCTGCTCACTCTCTCCACAGTAGCAATCTCCTTCGTCTTCTCCACATTCAGAGAGAGATTGTTGTCAGAGTGATGGTGCTGTATGTGTTACTGCCATCCTGTATTGCCTGTGGTCTCCCTGTCATAAAGTCTAGCAGCCAGTTGCACAGTGAGGTGTTGAGCCCCAAGTGGTCCAGTTTGTGAATGAGCTGTTGGGGGATGATTGTGTTGAACGCTGAACTGAAATCTATGAACAGCAATCTAACATGTGAGTCCTTTGTGTCCAGATGTGTGAGGGCTGAGTGGAGGGCAGTGGAGATAGCATCATTGGTCAAGTGGTTGGACCGATATGCAAACTGGAAGGGTTCCTTGGAGGGGGGGAGGGCAGACTTTATATGCTGCATGACTAGCTGCTTGAAGCACTTCATGAGGAAGGGGGAAAGTGTTATTGGACAGTAGTCATTGAAGCAGGAGGGAGACGACTTCTTCGGGACCGGAATGACGGTGGCACTTTGAAGCACGTGGGGACAACAGCCTGACTCGGTGAGATGTTGACGATGTTGGTAAAGACATCTGTGAGTTCCTCTGCACAGTCTCTCAGTACACGACCAGGTATGTTGTCAGGACCCGGAGCTTTGCGTGAATTGATCCTGCCAAGGGTTCTTCTCACACTGTCAGCACCTGGTTGCCAGGAGGGGGTGGGGTTTTCTGTGCAGGGGTACTGTTGTGTGCCTCGAGCGAGCGGAGAAGTTGTTCAGCTTGGTCAGCAGAGAGGTGTCACAGGTCTGTGGTATAGGCCTGTAGTCCATGATGGTCTGTATCCCCCACCAAAGACTCCAAGTGTCTCTGCTGTCGCTGAAGCAATGGGTTATCCTCCTGGAGTACTGCCTCTTGACCTATCTGATGCCTTGGGACAGGTTGGCCCTAGCTGTCCTCAGGCCCACCTTGTCCCCAGCTCTGAAGGCAGCATTCCAAGCCTCCCCTGTCGGCCATGGCTTCTGATTGGTCCAAACAGTGATGGTCTTGGTGTCTGTGACATCATCAGTGCACTTCGTGATGTAGGCAGTGACAGTTTCTGTGTACTCCTGGAGGTCCATAGTGTCGTTGTAGGTGGCAGCCTGTTTGAACACATTCCAGTGTTTGGTGGTGAAACAGTCTTCAAGTGCCTCTGAAGACCCTTCTGGCCACTCACACCTGCTTGTGAAACACCTGCTATTAGAAAATGAATGATGAATTCCATTTGTTCTAGAGCAAGATGCATTATTTCTGCCTACTGCAGAAAAACTGATGCTTTCCTGAACAAGGAAAAGAATACTGCTCTGGATCCTATTTCTATCCGATTTATTTCTCTACATGCATTAGAAATTGTGTACAATTTACTTGAAGTACATTCTGCTGATGATACTTCTTTACTCTTGGTTGAGTGGAATTTGAATGCAGGACTTTTACCTGTAATGGAGTATTTTTCAGTGTGTATGTTTTCAGATATTGGGGCATTTGTGCTACTTACGTACGTTTTCTATATATATCACTAAACTGAAATTGTTTTTCAGACATTCCTGTCTTATGGCAAGTCATTACTTTTCTGCTTTCATTAGGTTTTAAATGCAGCGCAAAGTTACTAATTTAATTACATTTAAAGAAACAATTTCAAAACATTTACGAGCGGAACCTTCTTCAACGCTGTTTTCCTCCGACCCTTTAGCCTAGGTGCACCAGTCACGCTTGTCATTTACTTCTGTTATAACTTTTCAGATTAAAACATTTCCTTATTAATGTGCTCTGTTCATGTTATTTAAGGAGTAAAACTGAAAATAAAATGACCAGCAAAGAGAAATTCAGAGAAAATCGCAGAGCACTTTCCCACAAAATGTCCACGAATATAATTTGTGCATAAGTGTAACTGAGTAAAAGACGAGTTTCCGGTGGTGGTGTAGTTGCATTGATACTTGTCCCACGCTGTCGACACGGGGTGAAGAAACACCACTTCAGGAGGTACGCAGCTGTTTAACACAAAATCAAGTTAAGATGGTTGGAAAGATAAAACATGTTCGTCAGAAGCTTCACCAGGAGCTGTTGAAGCTGGACAGGCCGAGCAGCCTCACTGCACCCCCCGCTTCTAGGCTGCCTCCGAGGTTAGAGAAGCCCTCTGTCCTGGACCTACACAGCTTTACTCCTGCACCTCTGGAGAACAAGCAGAGGGATAAACAGGTATGTCAGAAGAAATGTGGAAGTAAATGACGCTGACTGTGACACTAGCAACCAATAAGTGAACCAAGAACAAGACGAACTTCCCTCAGCCTGTGACTTCAGTTAGTTAGTTATATCTGGTGTTTTAATCGTTAGACACACCACAGGCTGTATGACCACAATAAGAGACAGAAAACCAGCACAGTGCTCCAGGAGAGAATCCTTTTATCGGACAAGTTATTTAATTCAGTGAAAATTTTTCTTGTTTTAACGCGTCACTGAAAAAAGTTGAATCAATTCAAAAACTGTACTTTTAACCACAGTAACCGGTTCCTCATTTAGTGGAATTATTGGATACATATGTTAGATAATAGACTTGTACTCATCTACTTAAATTCTGAACACCTCACAGGCACCGACAGAGAGCTCCTTCCCCTCTGGGATCTTTGCTGGCACTAAAATCACCCCAGAGGCTCTGGTACAAACACTGAATTTTGAGGAAACTCCAGATGTACCCATACATCCCAAAAAAGGTAAGACTTACTGGACATACATCAGACTGAGGTCAGTCTGTGTGATTGTTCCCTCCTGTCACCCACTCATTGCTTTGTAGTTTAAGGGTTGTTAATCATAATGGGAAATTGCAATGTGAATACAAAGTCATCAAAACAACCCAAGACAATTAAAAGACCAAAAAGTACACTACTCACAATAAGTTAGGGATATTGTTATTTACATGAGTGCCCCAATATGTAAGGCACACTGTACACAGTGAGACCATTACGTGGAAAACACAAAATGAGGCAATACAATTGCCTCCCTATCCCAAAAATCTCTGAAATGTATGTATGACATCCACTGAGTCTCTCACAATATCCTTAACTTATTGTGAGTAGTGTATATACAAAATTACACAATGATAGTGCTCAGTAACGTAGATATTCTAAACTGATGTCAAGTATTTATTTAATAACAAAAGCGCCCGTGTGTGTGTATACATACATACATACGCGTGCACACACACACACACACACACATATAAATATATATAATGTATATATATATATATGTATAATGTGTATATATATATGTATATATGTATAATATATGTGTGTGTACAGTGCAGGTACTTGCACTTAAGCTTTACTTGATGCAACCAGCACAAGCCCCTGGAAATAATGGGTTTCAGAGCACACTCAGCTGTGTGTCATACTTTTATCCTCTCTGAGCCAAAGCAGAAGTGTCCCTGATAGGATTGTCACAGCTTTGTAGACTGAGTTCAGTTCTGCAGTTATTGCATGATATTGTAATGTTGTCAGTGAACATTATAAACAGTACTGGATAGATGACCAATAAATGAAAAAGCAACACAGGAATGAATGTAGATGTCCAGAGTGAGCAGTCTGTCCTTGGAAAATTGGAGGCTTTGACACATGAAGTCATGACACTGTGGGGAATGTCTCACACGGAATTTTAACAGCTGGCAGGAATTACTTTTTTTTGGCACAGAGTGAGATGAAATGAAGTCTTGACTATTAAGAGTGTTCTGCATAAGTAGTGTGCAGAGAGGATGTTTGAATGTCATCACTTAAAGCTTGGTACAAAGCAATAAATGCAGAGACATTGGTAGTAATGAGGAAAATGAAGCTAACTTCAGGTGAAACTGTTTATTTACCTGTACTATACACAAGTGATGTCACTGGTTACTGATGTCAGAGGCAAACACTACACATTGTGAGAGCCTGGGCGGGTGGGCGATCCTCCCAAAAAATCACATCACTATCTTTTTAGCACAGGATTCAGATCTCTCCTCTTAATGTGTTGATGAGGATATGCAGACTGCTAGTCCTAATGTCAATACCAGCTGACAGTGGGTGAAAGGCAAAGCTGCTGGTTATGAACAGTCAACCAGTCACCCAGGCCTCCCAGCTGCTTAGGACTTGCTGGAAGGATTACTGAAGGTGCTAGACTACTACTTGCTACTGGGGACTGCTAACAATAGCAGCAAATGATTTGGGTTCCAAGGTGCGGAGCTGGGCTTCTAATTCACTGAGCCTTGCCTCCATTATTGTAAATAAATTACAGTAACTACACATAAGACACACGAGCAAGAGAGAGCTTAGCAGTTAGCTAAAGCTAAAGCTAACTGCTAAGCCAAAGAGACAACTAAGCCAAAGAGACAACTGTGAATTAGCGAGAAAGTTGGTAAAAGAGGGAGAGTTCAATGCTTGAACAGAACTAGTGCAAATTTATATTTTCATGATTGATCACAATATAGAATTGTCAGATCGGCCATCTCAATTGGAGGGACGGGCAGCAACTGGTTCTGAAGACTTTAAATCAGAGTTTTTACATATAACGTTTGATTTTATCTGCTTACTGTGAAGACTGACCAACCCAGACAGGAACAGACCTAGTCCAACTGATGAAGCCTGGAACAGAACTGTGCCAAATCGGCCATTCTGCTCACATTATCACAAGCAACTCAGCAGTCAGAATGTGTGGGCCCTTAGCAGAACTCCAGGGTAGTTCCAGCACAAAACCAGTGCTTCTGATTAGTCCATTAAGTTTGTTTACATCATCAACACAAAGACTATGTTCAACACTGCATTAGCACAGTTGCTAAAGCAGGGGGCGCTGTCCTCTGGCAAAGAAGTGAAACCTGGCCCTATTGTTGCGTGGCACGTCCACACTGATTCCCATGCAGGTCCAGAACTTATCAACTGCAAATCTTTCTAATCTATTTTCACTCACAGTCTTTGTCTCACACCGGCTCACAGAAAGCACATTAATCAGACCACAGCCAAAAGTTAAATTTTTAGCCATGACTATAATCAGTATATTTCTCACTTGTAATTTTTGTCATATTAACCAGTGAAATTGACAGTCAGCACTGGTTGCAATTGAGAAGCCTGCAATCTGAATATTTCTATCAGTGATCTTTGCTAATAAAAAGACATAAAGATATCATAAAGATATGGTTAACAATTTGCAACATTTTGCAGCACATATTAAAGGGGTGAGGACTCCAGTGGCTTCCCAGCTGATGGCAGGGTGGGTGGATAATTATTATCTGCTCACAGGTAGTGTGTAGAGTGGAATTGGGACAACTGAAGAACAGTCTTGTATCATTGCATTCTCTGCTCACTAGATGGTGTTTAAGACTTAGGATTGTCCTCATGCAGCAGCAACCCTGCAGCAGACTACAGTAAAGGATTTTGGGGATATTTGTCCCACTAATGAAGGCTGTTGGAACATCTCATTCCAGCTTTTAAATAGCAGCTTAAAAAGGCTGGCACACAAATCTGAGAAGAGCTGTTTAGGGACAAAAAAAGACAATTAAAGGGATGAGGGCAGTGAATGGGGTTGTGTGTTAAGAAGGCACTGATGGCTGTGGGCTGCCAAGCACACAGTGCTGCAGGAGGCCTCACCAAACAACGGCCCTCTGCTATTTATAGAGCAGGCATCGTATAAATTTAGCTCATGCATGAAATCAAGGTTTAACTGCATCAGTGTTTCCATGCTTCAAGGGGAAGACACTGCTGTTATTTCTGTTATTGATTAATCTGTCTTTTATCTGTTCATTTATTTGATAGTTTTAGTTTAGACTATACTGTTTAAGAAAATGGTGAAAAGGAACAAAGGAAGGAATGTGACATCCAACCAAGAGTTCTAAACCCAAGGATATTCCATATTATGTCAGTTCCATTGGTATAAAACATTTTAAAAAAAAACAGTAAATCACATTAATTTATTCAATCATGCAATTTTTTTGACATTCTCTCTTGAGTACCTAACTCACAGCTTCCAGTCTCTGTAAGATGACTTTCATGCTGTAGTAAAATAAAGTGTCTCAAGTGAAGGTGTGGAACGTCAAACTAAAAAAAACCTACACCACCACAACATGCTTTGAAAGATGGTCAGCATTGATATATACAGTTGTCCTCAAAATTATTCATACCCTTGCAAATTTTTTTTTATTATTTTTGTGATGAAATGACTGCATTTTTTCAAGTTTGTTTATGAGTTATGTGACCAACAAGTGAAAGAATGACACGAAACGCTTCATTTCAGGGGTATTTTATTAATGGATTAAAAAACCCTTGTAACCCTTTCCTTCACTGTGGGCATACACAAAGATGTTGATGTAGCATAGCCTTTGTTTTTTTTAGGACTGCTTCTAGATGATTCTTGTGTCCACAAGCTTCCTGCATGTCTCCTGTGGAATGTTGGCCCACTCTTCCTTGGTGAAAGCCTCAAGCTTGGTCAGGTTGGTCGGTTTCCTAGCCATCACTCTGGTCTTCAAGTGATGCCACAAGTTCTCGATGGGATTCAGGTCAGGACTCTGATTTGGCTATTCTAGGACGTTGGCATCATTGTCCTTGAACAATTTCTTCACTACCTTGGCAGTGTGTTTAGGATCATTGTCTTGCTGGTACGTCCAGTTGTGGTCAAGATGGAGTTTCTCAGCAGAGTCCCTCACGTTTTCATCAAGGATCCTGATGTAATCCTCCTTTCTCATGATTCCTTGGACCTTCACAAGGTTCCCTGTGCCACTGGAAGAGAAGCATCCCCATAGCATTATGTTTCCACCACCATATTTGACTGTGGGCACAGTGTTCTTTGGCTTGTATGCATCTCCTTTCTTCCTCCCTATTCAGCATCCATACGGCCAAATAACTCTAACTTCGTTTCATCAGACCACAGGATGTTGACCAAAAGCTGGGATCTTGCTTCAGATGACCTCTAGCAAAGGCCAGGCGAGCCTCCACATGTTTCTTCCTGAGCAGCGGTGTCTTCCAAGGCCTACGTCCATGGAGACCTCCTCTGTGCAAGACTCGCTCGATGGTGGACCATGACACCTTTGTCCCTGCACGGTCAAGCGTTTCAGTTAGGGCCTTGGTTGTGGTCTGGGGGCTGTTGACCTCTCGGCAGATTTTCCTGGCAAGTTTGGGGGACACCTTATGCATCCTCTGGACGGTTGCCACAGGGACATCATACTGCTTTGAAATGGCCTTGTAACCCTTTCCTTCACTGTGGGCATACACAAAGATGTTGACGTAGGGCCACATTTAGCTCCTTCTTCTTGACCATGATGACCAGAAATTGAGAATGACCAGAACACTTTTCCTCTATTTATACTCTTCTGGAAAGATGCTATTTTTTAAAATCAGTGTTTAACATTTGGTCAACAATGTTAAAGTTATTTATTCCATTGTAACATCTTGAAATAACTACCGGACAAAGATTAACACATTTGGGACATGTTTGGGGTATGAATAATTTTGAACATGGTATTTTTTGGGAATCCATGAATTAAAATACCCCTCAAATGAAGAGTTTCTTGAATTGTGTATTATTGTCATTCTTTCACTTGTTGGTCACATATAACTCATAAACAAACTTGAAAAAATGCAATGATTTCATCACAAAAATAAAAAATCACAAAAATTAGCAAGGGTATGAATAATTTTGAGGACAACTGTATATGTATGTGTATGTGTGTATATATATTGGAGGTAGACTGATATGTTTTTTTCAGGGCCGATACAGATTATTAGTAGTCAAGGAGGCCGATAACCGATATTTGGAGCCGATATTCATTTGCAGTAAAAGTGAAAATATAGGCGTCAAAATTTAGAATAATACAAACTCCAACACTTAACTTTGTTTAAATGCCTTTAAGCATATGTTTATTAAACAGCTTTTCAGATTTACAACATGTTAAAGGTTTTTTTTTATCTTAGACAATAGACATCTTTGTTTTAAAAGTCTAACAAAAAGTGCAGGGAGCTCCCAGGCTCAGCAGCATGTCTTAGACTTAGACTTAGAGACTTAGACTAGACTTTATTGATCCCTTGGGATGACTCCCTCAGGGAAATTAAGTTTCCAGCAGCTTATATGGACAGAAGCAGCACACAGGACAGTTTGCAAACAACAACAGTAACTGCTTGTAAACAGGTATAGAGAATAGAATAAAGAAATAAACAATAAAAAGTAAACTCTTAATAGGATAAAAAAATATACACTGTAAACTCTTAACTAAATATACAAACTATAAATAGAATAAAATAAGAATGAGATAGGATAAATAAAGTTAAATGAAAACTTAAACAAATAAATAGCTCCCTAAAGTTTTCTACAGTAAATAAAGAAACATATATCTGCTCTCCAGAGCTTTTCCACCCGCCCTGTGTGTGAGCACTGTGCATGCACAGCTTTCACTGCTGATTGGCTGTTACCCGTGCCGGGCTCTGTGTGTAACCAATCAGATGGTGCTGTGGGTGGAACAATGCTGGAGACAGAGTAGTGACTGCAGACAGAGAGGTGTGGTTGCATCAGAGCCAAAATAACCCCGTTTTAAACTGATCTCTTATCAGCCATCGGATTAAAAAAAAAAAGGGCGATGCAGATATGCGTCAAAAATGCCAATAATCAGCCCGGCCGATAATCGGTCTATCCCTAATAAATAAATAAATAATTTTTTTTTTTTTTTTTTTTTTTACAATACTCACAATAAGTTAAGGATATTGTGAGAGATTCAGTGGATGTCATACATACACTTCAGAGATTTTTGGGATAGGGAGGCAATTGTATTGGGGTGATAGACACACCTCATTTTGTGTGTTCCACGTAATGGTCTCACTGTGTACAGTGTGCCCTACATATTGGGGCACTCATGTAAATAACAATATCCCTAACTTATTGTGAGTAGTGTGTATATATATATATATATATATATATATATATATATATATATATATATATATATATTCAGAGCATACAGTGGAAGAAATGTTATCTGCATGTGATGTAAAAATGGAAATGGTTTCTGGGTGACAATCTACAATTCTTCAGAGGGTTGTTTGGTCAGGATGGTGGATCTGTTTAGAGTAAAATCCTGTCAAACCAAAGTGATCCATGTAGTGATTACAATGTTTTAAATGTTGCTTTGGGATTACCATTCAAAATTTGTTGCATATTAAATGTACAGAATCCTCTTAGGACAAAGAACCTTTCTTTTGGAATATGATTTGTATTTGTTACAGTAACACTATTCTCAATTGAGGTAATTCTCTGGCAGGTGATATGGAAGTGACTTACTATTTGTGAACTCAGCAAACCCAGCAGATTTCCCACCAAACATACAGTAAGAGGATGGAAAACACTGGACCCTCTCAGACATGCACTTCATTACATCAGTGTATTGGCAGTTTTACATGTTGGCTTCATGTCTGAATAAGCCCTTCAGTCACTTTTCTGCAGAAGCCACATTGGCAGTCTGATTAGGATGGGCCGACGTGTAGAATATTTTGTAACATGCACAGCACAGCTCAACTCCACAAAGGACAAACATGACAAAATACACAAGGAGGGATAGTAAAGAGTGTCTTATTTCATTTCCTTTATAGTGTGTGAGGATGGCTGCAAAGTGATTTTTTGTCAATAGGTAGACAAGAGTTCATTTTATTAACTTTAGTTTTATTGTGTTGAATGGGCAGAGTAATAATTGGTGGAATTCCCCTTTTAATATGTAAATTAGTTCAAGAATCTCTTTCCAGATTTGGAAACAACCTGGTCCCTTTGGACCCCTGCAGTGGTCATAGAGAAAGAAAAATACATGTAGAGGTCATGTTTCACTACACTGAGCACTCAGAATGGTATTGCCTGCACACAGGATATATTTAGTTCCCACATTTAATGAATTTGTTCCCACATTTTAGTCAATTCATGCTTATTAGATCCAGAGAGCCAACACAGCAGACGGCCTTTCTCCCTGAAGCATGAAGTGCACTGCGCCTGCTTCAGTTGTATCAGTGTTTATTATTTGCTAGCCAGACAACAATTAGTCATTAATTAGGTGATGTAATTAGCCTATATTATTTAAATACATGATACATTATGTAGAAAGATAACCACACTGCTTTATCTGTGCATTTACCTCACTGAGGCTGAAGCTGTTGGGGCGCACACCGGGCTCTCATTCTCGTTACGTCTCAGACACCCAGTGCACACCAGACCTTTGAGCATTGGGTTGCTGTTCGGTGCATACAGTAGGGAAATAAGTATTCAACAAACCACAATTTCTTTCATTAAATATATTTCCAATATAGCAATTCACATGAAATTTAGACCAGACATGGGTATTAGTGAAGTATAACTACACAGATAAAGAAATCGGAACATTCCAATCCATGAAAAAATTATATGTAATAGTGTGGAATGACAAAGGAAAAAAGTATTGAACACACTAACTGAAAATGATTTAATACTTGGTGGAGAAGCCTTTTTTTGTAATGACAGCTTCAAGAAGCCTCTTGTATAAAAAAACTAATTTCTCACAGTGTTCAGGTGGGGTTTTGGCCCATTCTTCTGCACAAACAGTCTTTCAATCTGAATGATTCCTGGGGGCCCAGTGATGAATCTTGATCTTCAGTTCCTTCCTTGTGTTTAAATCTGATTAGCTGGCCCATTCCAACACATTTGAAACCATTGGATCTATAGAATATTATAGCTGCTCTTCCCCTTTTCTATCTACATTCTTATTTCCATCTGATGGGATATTACATAGGTATAGATAGTCATTTTAATAACCTTAATGCTGAAAAAGCTTCTTAATTTCTCTGTTCCCCATTATCTCTCCACTCTTTCCACTCTATCGCAACACTTCAGCCATCCATCCACCTTTACATCACTACCACTATTTTCTGTGTCTACCTCCACCCCCCAGACGGAGGCTCTGAGTCCAGTACACAGGGTGCAGTAAGGTGAGGAGTCTGAGCAGGATGTTGAGTGTGGGTGGAGGGGGGGACCTGGGTGGGATGTTAGCCTCTAGCCAGCCTTAATCACAGCTATCCATTTCATCTAGCAGCAGGAAGACGATGCTCCCAATGGGAGCAGACTGGTGGTAAAGCCCCCACCCCCACACACAAGAGACACCCCCACTCATGAGAGATTAGATTTCTCCACCTCTACCCGCATATGTAGTCAGCAGCAGATTTCTATCTCTGCCTGTTCTCTTACTGCAAACAGCAGCAGCAACACTTGTGTAGTTTAGCATTGTGGTGGCAGATAAAGGCCTGCCAGGATCTCTTGAGATAATGTGCCTGTCTGAACAGCACCCACTGACACTCGAGCACATGGCATATGTACACAGCAGGTTTCATACACCCAATACAACACTAAGTAGTTGGATTTAATTAAATATTTGCCATTTATTTAAACTTTGGAGGTTGGAGCTCATTAAAGTCCGTGTAAAGCAGTAATACTTAAAAAAATATAGAATTCTCTTTCAAAATCCTGACAAAATAAGGTGCTCTCTCTGCTCTGAGATGCTGGGGGCGTGTCTGCTGCTGTCCACAAAGGTGGGGAGGGAGATGGTCGGTTTGGCCTCATTCAAAAGTGACAGTAGATTATTGGTGAATTCCTGTTGTGAAACGGTCACTGCAGAGGCGGATGTTGGCGGTGTTCCTCAGCTTTCCATCATAGCATTCAGGGAAGATGCATTTGTGTGACAACGGCATAGCTACCTAGTAACACTTGTAATAACATGCAGTCAACCAGGAGAAGCACTGATGGTAATGCAGTACAAATATTTGTAATGGCTGAAGTTTTAGGGGTGGGGTTATGCTGAGTGATAGCTCCAGTGTGTCATCGAGGCACCGTTTCAGACCCACCCATAAAATCCTGAAAATGAAACTGGTGAATCGGTCTAACTCCACAATGCGGTAATACGTAGTTTACAGTCTCTTCACATGTTTTAAGGAACTATTTTCTGACATAAATAATGTGTTCAGACACAAATCTCTGAATTTGCTTTACACAAACACTAAAGGAAAAACCAATTCCAATTCCTAACAAATCTGGGTAGATCATCATATTCAAACAAACAAACACAGTTGTGAATACATGTATACATATATTACTACATGTACTACAACACACACATATCCATATCTACATATATATGTATACACACAAAATACCATATTTACTGCACATACACATATACATAGATACAGATACATCTCTCCACACAACTTATATCTTGTACATACACATACATTTTTATTCACATCCACATAGACACACTCCTACGCATATTTATTTATTCATACTGATAAAGAGGGATAAATAAATAGATAGATAAATGAAATGTACGACTTGCATGCTGAGACATCATCTTATTGAATTCCCATATTTCCTCCGATGGCAGACCATCGGTGTGTGACTGTAGCAGAGTGCTCCATATAGAGAACAAGCACTGTGTGAATGGGTGAATATGACATGAGTAATCAACAACATGAGTGTAGTGCATTTTGAGTCAGTGAGATCAATAGGCCAGCTCTCTGTCCTGCTCGTGCTGCTAGGACAGGACACAACACATCACAGCCTGCTCTGCTCATTGAAATGACAGGTGGCCTATCTGTTGCCTCTGAACTATGAACTCTGCCGAGCTGGAGCTGCTGCAAATCAATGGATAGAAACAAGGCCAGGCACAACATTGCATCATTTAGTTCATGTTTCTTCATTATTGAATGTCATGTAAACTATAAAACACCCAAAACAGAGTGTTGTCTACACCATTCCCAGCATTTCTGGATCTGGTTTGATATAAAGGCAATGTTCAGCTGGGCAAATGATATATTTGTTGAGTAAATACAAGCCCTTCAGCACACGCATATCAAAAACAAGCCTTTCTTTAAATGTAATTGTGCCATGTGTAAAGGTTTGGCCACCCTAACTCTAACCCAAACCTTTGCACTTGCCACAGTTGCCGGTGACTTGTTTTCTACTTTTTAATTTTGTGAAATGAAAACTGAAAACTGTAAAAGTGTATTGCCATTTCAAGAAATGTGTGATGTGTGTTAACAGCAGGGTTTGAATCAACTAAATATGGAATTTGTTCAAGGGGGACAAACTTTTGCATGCAACACAGAACCAGTGATTTTTATTTTGTGTGTATGGTGTATACATACTGTTAATATATACTGTATATGTACATCTATTTACTGGGGGTTCACACGCAGCATTAAAACTGTAACTGTTGATTATTGTATATCAGTATATTATCCCAAGTATAGTCTGATTTCAGCCCCAGGCCATTTTAAGAAATGATGGTAAAGGTCTTTACTGTTGATTACTGACTGACAGTTCCTTCTTCCTCATTGCTTGGTTTTTGCTCTGATATGCATTATCAATTGTGAGACCTTATTTAGACAACTGTGTGCCTTTTCAAAGCATGTCCAATCAATTGAATTTACCACAGGTGGACTCCAGTCAAGGCATAGAAGCATCTCAAATATAATGAAGAGAAAAGGGAATAACCTGAGCTAAATTTCAAATGTCATAGTAAAGGGTCTGAATACTTATGTCAATGTGATAATTCTAATAAAAAGACTGAAACTGCAATACAATCATCCACTATATCATGGATCATTGCGTATCGCTGCGATATGATAGGAAGATGATGCTA
Organism: Lates calcarifer; assembly: GCF_001640805.2. NCBI lineage: Eukaryota > Metazoa > Chordata > Actinopteri > Centropomidae > Lates > Lates calcarifer. The sequence goes on from NW_026115241.1 coordinate 17,599, forward strand.
CGATACACTCCGCTGCCTGCCTGTTAGTACCACTGTAAATACAGCCTGTTGAGCTCCGTTCTATTTAAAGTTAGGGTGAGCTGTATATTTTTTAAATATTACACGTTACACCTATTTTATTGTCTTCCAGCTGCTTGTGTCATGTGACTATTCTGGTCCAATCATGTTCAAGTACTCATACCTGTGGTAAAGGTTGGGCTAATTTAATTAGCTCAAAATGAATGAGATTACAGACCCTCTAGGCACATTCAAGTCAGCAGTGTGGGAACATTCAAAAAACAAGGTTGAACCCAAACCATGGCTCAGAAATTGAGGTGTGACCTGAACAGTGGATTTGGAGAATTCGCACGGTGAAATGTGTCAGTCATCTAAATTTTATAATCATGTTCCCCAAGATTTTTACTTGCTGTCTTCCCATAGAAATAAAATGTGTGAGTTCCAGCGTAACAAAGCATTTCCCCAGAATAAAAAAGACCCCCTGACAAGGGTGTAAATGTACAAATTTTCTGGTGGCCAGTGTGCAGCCTCACTGCAAAAGTAGTTCTGGATGTTCGTCATTCACCATCCCTCCTCACATTTCTTATTTCCATCACTGAGCTGAGGGGACAAAAGCACAAAGAGGAGATCATGGAAAAGCCCTATCACTGATGTTGTCTGGTTCTTTTCCTTTTTCCTGGAGACTGTTGACTGTTTCTTTTCTATCAGAGTTGTTTCTGCATCCTTTGACATTCTCAGCTTGTCACATCACAGTGTGTTTTCTCAGCCTTCTGCTGTCATGAAAAGTAGGGAGGGAAATAGATATTCACTGGAGGTCAAATACCATTTAAGTTCTTCCCATAAAGGGGGCTGTAGATAGGACTTGTATTATTTTTCAGAGTTTTTTTTCTCGTGGAACTGACTCTATCTTCTGTTTGCATCCAGTGAAGCTTTTTTTTCTCCTCCACAGTATTTCCATTATTAATAAATGAATAATGGACTGTATCAGTTTTAAAGTTAGACTAAAGGTCCCTTAAGACTGGCTCATTTCTGTTTATTTATTGTATCATTTTAATCATGTTTGTCTATGTTTAAAAAAAATCAGCTAACAGTTAATCAGCTCATTTATAGAGCACATTAAAAAAACATGATCAAAGAACTTCACAGAGAGATGAAATTTATAGGATTATTAGATTGATGATTACAATCAAACAGAAACACAGGGATGATGCAATAAAAACACAGACATGAATAAGAGGATATACACTGATCAACCACGACATTAAAACCACTTGTTCTAATCCTGTGGCTAATTGGTGTAAGTAAATGAATAAGAGCGTAGATTATCTCGATAAAATCATAACATAAACAGCACTAGACAAAGTCAGTTTGCTTGGGCAACTAGCTCGGCCAAGTCATTCCGTCTCTACCTTTTATGTATTTTTAACACATTTATGAATGTGCCTCTCTTCATGTTTAATCTATCTCTCTCTCTCTCTCTCTATTTTTGACAGGCCCAGAAGAGAAGAGAGTCAAGTCAAAGAAGGAGACAATGAAGGAGAGGAGGGAGAGGTGGCTCAACAGTGAGTTTCTATCATACACTCAGCACTTGAGATACTGGTTACAGCGCTGATAGACAGTTTTAAGTCACATTGAGTTTTGATGAAAACTACAGTGAGCAGCTGTGCTAGGAAATGATTGAGCCTTTAAAAATAGATAAATAGAACTGTGTTTCAGGTCTATTTTACCTCTGACAGCATTATTCTGTACATTTCTTATTCAACATTCAGCATCACTGTCTGTCTCAGCATCATTAAAGATGTTAACTGTTGTCAGTCAGCTAAAAATGAATTAAGTTAAAAGTAGAAAATATTTTTTCTAATAATAATAATAATTAAATAAAATACAATAAAATACTTTTCTGACCAGTGAGTGAATCGGTGGGTTTTGGTCTTTATGGATGAATGTCCATCTGTAGGTGTCTCTGTCTCTATAACTCCTCTCCCCAACACCACCACCATTATCACTGCCGCCATCATCTCCCATAATTGCGATCTGGCCTGTAACTTTACCCTTTTGCTGAGCCAATCAATTCCTCAGTAACACAACACATATCCTCTGCAGGCATATAATTAGGTGCTAATGGCTGGGCGACTCAGTTCTGCTGAAACCCAAGACTGGCCCCTGACAGTTTTCAGGAATTCAAAGAAAATTAGAGTGAAATATGAGCTTCATTTAGATCATGGACACAGGATCGGGACAGCAGAGTTAGACAAGTGTGGACTCGGAAAGACCAGTACAATAAACTTGAAATGTGACTGTAAATGGTTTGCATAGTAGTCAGTGTTATTTAGCCAAGGATCCAAGGATGCATGGGGAAAGGCATCAGACATGTTTCCTGTATGTCTGTGCATATTCAATATCAATATGGCCTACTGGACAAAGTGTTGACCACAAATCTAGTCAAAGCTTGTATATACATCACACTGCTTATACAAGTCCTTGTGGTTAATACTAGACCTTGGTCATAGGCTGGTTTTCTGTCTGAATATGAAACCTTTATGAACCTATCATAAGCACACAATTCACCTTATTGCAAACAAATCAAGATTCATCAATTTTCAGTTTCCAGAATATTTGTGGAGAAATGAAATGTTCTAATCTGATGCAGGCAGGTTCTATAATTTGTGGCCAGAAAAGGCCAGAAAATACCAAATGTGATTGTAGGAAAGTAGCTGACATACAGTGAAACTTTCCAACAGAGCACTGATCCATCCCATTTTAAAACAGTTTGTTCTGATGTAATGCATAAAGAACCTGGTGATATACAGTACTGTGCAAAAGTTTTAGATTTAATGATGCACAGACTTTTTTTCATACCTGTGTTTTTCATTTTTTTAGAAACACCACAAAGTAAGAATTGCTTTATTGGGAACTGGGCTGTATTAAAGTACTATATATGTGAAACAAACCGATAAAGGGATGAAAGCAGCTGACATTATGAAGAATAAAAATGTGAGGCTATAAAGTAATGAATATGTTAATTGTGTATTACATCATCTGGAGACATGAGAGCACCTTTTTTGAGCAACCTTTAGCTACTTTCCATTGGCAGTAGTCATTTACAGCAGTTCCTTAATTTTTTCAACATGTTCTCTATTTCACACATTGACCAAACACAGTTCAGCCATATACTAGGTTTTGACCTAGTCTTTTGATCTAATGTAGCTGAATGATAGCAGAGGGTAGACTGTATTTTTTAAATGGTTGATGATTGCGTTCACAGGCAGAGTGGTTTTATCAACTGGAAATGAGGATGACCTTTGTAAAACTCTAGCATCAGACTGGAAAATGTGTTCTTCATTTCCCCAGATCTTTAAACTGTTAAATGCTTCAGACTGACATTTTTCTGTACCTTCACTTCAGTGTGGAGCAGATGGAGACCACTTACTCTTCACTTTACCTTTCATTGTAGAGTTTCTCCTGGATGTAACTTGCCTTCTCTCTGTCTCCTCTCAGAGATCAGCTCCATCAAACAGGCCCAGGAGCAGCAGGTGGCCGAGGCACGCAGACAGGCCACCCCCGTGGTCGGAGACCTGAGGCCACTGGTCGACGCCCTGCCAGAGCTCTGTCAGCTCCTTGACCCCCCCACCACTGTAGGCCCCACTGCTCGCCGCAAGAACAGGAAAAACAAAGTGTAAGTGCCAAGGTGGACGTTCAGCAGGCATCAAGTGTGAATCTGACAGTTGTCCTTCAGACCAGTAAATGTGAACCAAGAGCAGCACACCCTGTATGTGTTTGAGTTCAACACAAAGATTCAGCAGTATAGATGGTGTCAGCATCAGCAGACCGACTGATGAGACTCCATCTGCTGCCTGCCCTCACACTGTTACTAACACACTGTCAGCTGTTTACCCAGCTAATATTTGATGGAAAAGTGTAGTGATGTGAAAGTTGAGCTTGATTTCATGTGGATTTGTAGGGACTAGAGATGATGCTGGTGACAGACTGTAACAAACATCATATCCCAGTATTAGTCACGCTACTATAGGTGCTGTCTGAGAGTGTAGTGTGTTCACACTGGAAAGGTTAGAAACATTTTTTTACTCCAAACAGCCAGTGTCCATAACACAAAGGCAATGGAGTAGCACAGAGCTGGAAAAAATCTAATCTGATTGGACATGGTGGTGAAACAGCTCCAGGAGCAGCTCACCCAAACAAACCCAGAAATGAACTACCAGGACTTGAACCAGACTAGTTACTTGAAAGCTGGGATCTGGACAAAGGCAGAACTGAGAAATGTTGGACCTTAACCTGGCTGGTAGACACAGACTGGATTGGCAAGGATTTCACAGCTATTAACATTAATTTACAAGTTGTCAGAACAAAACTTTGTGTCTTACCTAATAAAATAAGGAGCCTTCTCTCCTGAGCCTGGCTGAAGTGGATATAATTCATCCTCTTTGGCAAGTTGGTCAAATGCATCCAGGTTTTCTGTTCTTCCTTGCTGCTGACTGAAACAGCATGGGTCATTATTTCAGCTTAGATGTCCACTTGCTGTCAAATCCAAGTTATTTTGAATCTGAATTATGTTGCATCTAATTTAATAATCCACTCAGGGGCACAATACACATAATGTTAAACAGACCTGGGACCCTACGGGACCTGTAGGACCACAAGAAACACAGATCTGAACCCGTACAGGTCCTGGGTTGGTCGTAGGGTTTAATTAGACTCCTTAATAGTGTTTCCCACCTTCTCTGAGGTCATTCAGACAAAAAGTCAGTGTCAAATTTGTTTTCAACGCATCCCAAATTCAGTCCCAGAATCTGCAGTGTTTCTCCCTAATCCTGCCATTGTAAAGTGCCGGTCGAGCGGTGGTCAGATGTGTGTGGCTCACATGTAAATGGACTGTACTTATATAGCGCTTTTCTAGTCTTTTCGACCACTCAAAGCGCTTTACACTACAGATCACATTCACCCCATTCACACATATTCATACAGCACATATTCTATATTTAATGTGCTTTCTAAACACATTCACACACATTCACACACCGATGTGAAACACACACATCGGAGGCAATTTGGGGTTCAGTATCTTGCCCAAGGATACTTCGGCATGCAGACTGGAGGAGCCGGGAATCGAACCACTGACCTTCTGATTGGTGGACGACTGCTCTACCTCCTAAGCCACAGCCGCCCCACATGTTTCTACACACTGTCTCCTGTCTGTGGTCAGGTTCAATCAGGACAGTGGATGCCTCATTGTCACTGTACCCAGAGTAACCAAGCAGGGCAGAGGCATGTGCTGCAGCTGAACTCAGTTTGGACCAGTACCTCAGCGCGAGTCGAGATTTGAAAAGCTTTAATTCAGTTCCTGATTTAATTCAGGTAGAATGACTATGAGTAATAAGATGGAGGTAGGTGAGTTTAAAGGTTTAGTCTTAATTTGGATTGATAAAGAGAGAGGACTTCACATTAGTGACAGGAGCACACAGAGGGTATGGGAGACAGTCGTCCTCCTTCGATGCAGATGCAAAATAAAAGCAAACACAAACTGTGGTACAGAGAGAGTAAATCTCATCACACATTCACATGCTGCCAGTTCTGTGCACTTCTACCATGGAATTATATATGACATGAAAAATGTCTATTGTCCATGTCTTAGTCCTCTCTGTAATCATGTTCCTGTTCCCATGTCCTCCCTTGTCCCTCTAGGCCAGTGAAGAGGCCCGAGCCCACAGACTTCAGTCAGATGAAACAGTCGCAGAAACGTAAACTCCTGTAAGCAGATTTTTTTTCTTTGCTGGTTCAGTCAACATTCCTGCACAGTTAGCAGTGAAAATGCACTTTTCTTAACAGTAATATGTTTTACTGTTACTGCAGAGAAACAGAGAGCAGCCGCTTCAGCGACGCAGTGAAGACTCTCTCTGGCAAAATGAATCCTCTGGCTGACATTGGTGAACAGCTGAGGAAGAGGATGAGGCAAGAGGAAGAGCAAGGTCCCAGCTAAAAGAAGCAGCAGCGGCTCAACTGAGACTCAAATGCTTCCAGACTTTAAAGATCCCTGAATCCTGGCCTACACTTGCCTTTGTCTAGGAAACCCAAACCTGTCCACTCTCGTTAAAAAGGAGGAAGAACCTGTAACCTGGAAGCTCCTGACTGGACCCAGATACACAGCAAAGAGTGGCATTAAGTGTGGCATTTGTAAATGGTGACTTTAACAGAGGTTCCTCTTTCCTCGTTTCCTCTACAGTAATAAATCACAATTCATTCAAAGCTCAAATTGAATGTGTATTTTCTTATTTTAAGTTATATATGAATATATATTTCAGGTGCATTTGAAATGGGTGTAAATCAAAGTCTTTAATAGTCAACCATCAGCCTGGTTTCTCTCAGCACCTACACAATCATTCCTACTCATCTATTTTCAGTATCTTCTCATTGTGCTGTATTCAGAATAAGATCAGCTCCAACACTGAGTGACTCATCAGCAATAACCATAGCAACTCTACTCATGGCCATGAACATGTTGTCAGGGCACTGCTGAGCCTCAAACTGTATGAAAATATTGTCAAGCTGTCATCAGTAAGCAGATCAACATGTTTTGGAGAGCTGTGGAAATGTGCTGCCCATCATGGACTTCACACGTGAAGGTCACTGCTCTCACAGCTCACTGCAGAGGATTTCAAGCCACAGCTAATTTTCCTTCATGTAATCAAACTCTTTCTGCCAATTAGAAATCTAGATCTATATTTTCCCCTCCTTACAAAGTATTTTTTACTAATAATTACTCATATTCTTAAAATTATAAGGTACTGTGTTAATGTGTCAATATGTGAATGCCAAAAAATGGTTTCACATGATGTTTTTGAGTGTAAAAATGAAAAAAATATTAAGGGCCAAAAACAAATTAAAACATCTGTTATTCTAAAATGCCAACACGCAACCTAAAATCACACTAGTGATGCACACCATGCAGCACACAACTGAGAAGCAAGAGCTGCCTGTGATGGAGGTGTTGATACTTTACTGTAATAGAAGTAGCACTGTAAAATTATTTCATTATAAGTCAGAGTCCGACATTGAAAATGTTATGTAAGCAAAAGTATGAATCAGTATCAGTATTGTCTTGGACTTAAAGTATCAAAAGGTGAAGTACTTCATGCTGTTTTATTATAGGGTTATTATTGCTGTTGTGTTCATGTGTATTCATGTGTCTCTAATTCTACTTTTTCATATACTTCTGAGTAGTTGTATCTAATCAATGCATCATATTATAGAATAAAATCTAGACCAGTATTTTCCTCAGACATGTTGCGGAGTAGAAGCATAAAATGTAAAAATATAGAAATATGCAACTAAACTGTACTTGTATGATATAATCAATGATATTCCTTCACATTGGGAAAAAATTAGAGCATTGCTGGACATTCACTGTGTGACTGCTACTATAAAACTATTCAATCCTTCACTTTTCCTCCTCTTCGATGAAGTTTTACTGTGTGATCTCCCCCCACCCCCCAACCCCACTGCTATGATTAGACTGGAGGTAAGAAAAACCTAATCAATAGAAGTTTCAGAGCTCCTGTAGCCCATTAGGACTCATTAATAATGGATACTATGGGAAGAGCAAAGTGTCAAATTAAAAGTGATCAGAGCTCATTGTTAGCGGTCCTCAGCATATACTGAATATATGGATCTTCTGTCATTGAACACATTTTACCTCCATCCTATATTGTGCTGTCTCTCAGACAGGTTTGGACATATTCTCTTTTTCCCCACTTTTCCTGTGACTGCAGTGTTAAATGACATGTAATTTGGCCATTCTACATTCCTGCACTGCCAAATGGAACAAGGCATTTAAGAAAGACTCAATCGACCCCGTCTCCTAGAAATGGTGTTTTCCAGCCAATCTACAACAGTAAATACCTTCTGTGGGAAACCAAATTATGTTTCCTATGAACATGATGAGGAAATGTTGCTAATTTATGCATTTGAACAGTTGCACATATCTTGATACTGAACATAGCAGTTAAATGTTCACAGACAACAGGTTTTCTGAATGTCTGATCCTGTATCCACCTGTACTGACTCCAGCCTTATGAAACCATTTTCTGGTTCTGTTATATTCTCATAGCTCCTGGTTCAAGTTCAGGGAAAGATCCAGGTCTAGTTTAATACAGAAACAGTTCACAGTGACTTCAGACACAATCTGTTCATCTACATTGAGCCCACAATCGTCCCCTGACCTTAACCAAAGAGCTTTAGTTGTCTGAACCACAGACATGACTCACTGTTAGCTCTGCACACCAGTCATCCACCCTCAACACACACTTCCCCGTCCTTGATGGTGACTCTGCTTCTGTTAATAAAAGTATCACTTCATAGAATGTGTTGCCTCTGAAAATTTTCTGGCCAGAGATTATGATTCCTGCCAAACATATTTGCTGTTGAAGGTTAGTTGGATGGAAACATAATTTCTTGGCAACAGGGTTGACTTGTGAGAGATAATGGCTCTTCACCAGCTGATAGATCAGAGGATGATGTAAACACAGGAGGGGCAGGAAAGAAGAAGGAGGATTACGGTTAAAGGACCAACTCTACAAGTCTCTGGACAGACACAAGCCTTTGTCCAAAGTCCTACTGAAAGTCAGGAACAGGAAAAGCCAGGACAACTATGATGCATTTTTCTATCTATACAAAATGCAACTGCTTTTTCACTACACATTATGGATTTGTATCTTTATCTGATTAGTCATTCAAATACCAATACACAGCATTTAAACTAAATGAATGAGACACTGTATGAACACTGGAACAACAGAGAGGATGTGCACATGAAAACAAATGACAAATTAACTCACTGGTTCTGGGGCCATATTTAAAAGCACAAATAAATATTAACACTCAACAGTGTTTGCATTCTTGTGTCATTGATTAAGAATAAAAGTAGAAAGTTAATATACAGTAAAGTGAGAGCTTTTCTGAAATGTCTTAAAATGATGTTGCTCATGGTGGGAGTTGGGTTTCTCTCTGTTGTATTGTAAGGTCTCAACCTTACATGGTAAAGTGCCTTGAGATAGTGTGTGTTGTGATTTGGCACTATATAGTAAAGAGTAAGTAATGCTCCTGTGAATATTTCTGTAGAGTTCATGAACTGCACTGATTGCACTGAGCTGCTGTTTATGGAAAGGCCTCTGAATATTTATAGACCCCACACCTGTAATTTTGCCAACCAGTTTTCAAACATCTTTTTTCTGAAGGTGCTGAGCCCAGACGATCAAAGGATGGGAGGCACACTGCACAAATTCTCCAGTGCCATATTTATTACTTTCAATCCACAAGGGGTTCTTTGTCAGATCAAACAGGACTGATGAAGACCTGATGAGATCCCCCTTTGGATCCAAACATTGTTTAAGGGTCTAATGAAGGTGTTGGAGGAGTGTTACACAGTGTGTAGGCCTTTCATCTTCATACCTACATTTTTACACTGGTTTACACTGTTCATTTCACTGTGCTGTGGGAGACATTCACTGTTGGTTTGGCTTCACACATGGGATTTGTTTAGCATAAGAAAAGTATAGAATATAAAGGAGAATATAAAGTATTGAATATTGAAATAACTCGGGGTGGTGAATGCTGTGCATGTTTTCTCAGTGACTCTCTCTCAAGCGATTGTCCAGGAAAAAAAACAGACTCAAGGTTAGATGGATCATCACAAGATGCTAATTCAATCTTCAACAAACATCCCCAAAAGAGCCTTGTCACTGAGAATCTTCTGCCTGCCTGAATTCATTGTTTGGATCAGTTCCAGGTGAAGGTGGATGGTCCCTAATGTCCCTGATGACAAGCAAACACTGTGACAGGAATCCATGGCAAATCTCCAGCAAAAGGTCCATGTCTGTGTCTCTGGGTGGTGGTCCAGACACAGTTGACAGCAAAGGTAGAACAAAACAGAACTGGCGAGGTTAGCAGAGAGGATAATGAAGAAACTTGACTGGATTATTGGGCTATTTGATTTGCCAGTGTTTGGTTGCTGTCTAAGAGGGTTCAAAGAATCTGCTCATGTTGTCCCAAAAGAATTCCTTGACTGGGGCTGGCTTTACTAGGTCCATGTCTCAGTCAATTTGTTCTGTTAAGCTCAATCCAATAATATAGGACCTCAGCGTAGAACTCAGACACAGAGATGTGGTAAAAATTCAAACAGGTAATGTTCATTCCAAAAATACAAAAAAGGTGCGTCTTTAAAGGGTGGAGCCTGAAAGGCAGGGTCACAATCCTTTTGTAGAAGGAGACCCCTGCAGGTAAAAAAATGGTATCATCAAGTAACATCTAAGGAGTAAAACTATTGTTAAAATTTCCAAATATATATTTTATTTTAGTAGGAAATTACGATTAATAATCCATCCACTAGATTGGACATAATGCATTGCTGGCTATATTTCAACTACATTTCATACTATTACTATGACTTTGTTGTTCTTGAAAATACTTTATCTGCAGTATCTGTTTTTGCTGTAAATCAACTGCTTCATGTTATTAGAATGTAATTTGCAGTATTTTCCACCAAAGCAACAGTTGGTGTCTTTTATATTTTGTAGAGCTCAAGTACAACACACATTAGTTTAACATTATTGGAAATTCATAGTATTTTATAATCTTAACAACATTTTATTGATTTTGTTATATACATAGCTCTTCAATTGAAAACTCAAACACATACAGTCCACCTGAGTGGATATGTGAGAAACACCCTGAAAAAAATCAATTTGTTTTTTCATGTCTAAAGAAGAATGAAAACTTAGGGGAAAAAAATCATATCAGAATTTCATATTTCATGCATGAAAGGGCTAATGTGTCAAAAGGAGTGTTGTCAATCAGTGTTTTATTATTATATTTCATTTGTTTGCTATTAGTGATACATAAACAGTATTTTAAGTATATAGCTTGTGTAGATGGAGCAAATGCCAATTACTTACTAAACAGTGTAGTAGTGAAGCTAGTAGTAATGCACCATATTTTATAAAGACACCATTTATATGTGTGTAAGATCATGACAATCAACCACAGATGCCTAATAATGCTGTGTTTTATTGACAGCTCTCTCACTCTTAACTACCTGTATACCCACGCACTTGTCAGAACTTGAGTTTTATTTATGATTTTTCATATTCTTCAGAGACATGAGTGTGGAGCATGAATGGAGTGAGAGAGCACCTCTGTGTATTTGTACATATTTCTCTGGGCTCTGGAGTGTTGTCATTTCCAGACTGTCCGCTTTTCTGATTTGTTCTGACTCAGGATCAGCTCTTCTCCCACTGGAGCTTTGTCACATATTTCTCAAGCATGACTCATACATATGAGCTGGCGAACCTGGGGAAAACAAACAGACTGTTTCACACAGTACATCAGTTTACTGGAGACACTCCTTCGCTCTGTATTCTCCAGATCAGCGCCTGCTCAGTGAATCATTGTAAAAACAAAAAGAGTTAGTGTTTTAAGTGTTTTAATAACATTCTTAGTGAAAAGAAATCTTTCCTCCCATCCAAATGAGTGGTGTTGGTGATTAACCAGAGCTAACTTCACTGCAGGCCTTCCTCTGTCTCCTTCTGTAACACAATGTACTGTCACTATGGACCAGACTTAACCTGAGTTTTAAAAATTTTACACAGCAGCTCCTTGTGTTTCATACTTGAAAATTACTGCATAAGTTTGTTTGTGCTAGGTGGGTGAAAAAAAGTGTGAGAGAGACTTTACTGTATTTACTCTATCATTAGCAATATTTAAATGTTAAACATTTCAATTTGACTTTACTTTTATTTTGAAATTGAAATTTAGAATTGTGGTTAAATGGAATTAACCACTGAAAACAAAAATAGATCTTTGCAATATTGCAAACAAAGCTCACTACATTAAAGGGATATTTCATGATTTACTGGCCTCTACTGGTCCCAGGAAGTTAACCATCAGTTCTCTGCCACAACTATGTTTAACACTGGACATAGTTCATTAAATAAAATAAAAAGCAGAAACATGTCAGCATACAAAACAGTAGTAGGAATCCCGGTAGCTGCTCACTGAATTGAATATTGATGTATTGATAATGGACCCAATTGCTGATGAACACACATCACAGTTTCTTTCTATGGGCTACTTTCTGTCATTTGTGCCAATAGAACAATTCCCTTACTTTCTCATTTCATTTTTTCCTGATGACATTATGTCCATGGAATAATAATTCCTCTAGCATTTAAAAGGAGGTAACAAATTGTTGAACCTCTGTACTAAGGCATAAACACACATAGTATTGACTGAAGACCTATAGTTTTCCTGACATGTTTTGTTCTTATCATTTTTCTCATTAGAAGAGATGTGATGGTAAAACAATGGAACGTGCCAGACACTTTTCCCACTTTAAAATGCGAGCACAGTGGGATTATCTTGATAAAATAAACTGGCAACAATCTTTGTGACCTAATTTTAATTCACCACAGCATGACACTCGTTCTCTGTGTTGCATCAAACCATTAGTTTGAAATTTCAACAATTAAAGTGTCTGTGTTTTTATGTCTGTGTTTGCTCTCTTACCCACAGTCAGATGTGACAGTTGGGAATAAATTCCACTTTTGTCTGTTAACAGTTCAGACCTACATTATATGTACTGGATACTGCATGTGTTGAAAAACTTAAATTTCTCATAAAACAAAACCAGATCAACAGAGCAGAACATAGTGAACTCATAATATAATAAGAGTAACACATAATGGAAAGTATACAAGCAGACAAAATAGACAGCTTCCTCAGGTTTATCAGAACAATAATAACAACATGTTCAGTGTCTCTGATGGGTCAAAAATAATCAGCATTGCAACACCTAAATGTGTTCTTAAATAACTTAAAACGTAAGTATGAGACAGAAACAGAATTTTTTTTTTTTTTTTGACAAGAACATAATGATTGGCTCACAGGTTGTGGTAAACTCTGATTGGATGAGGTTAAAAATGTCAACACCCTCAGTCAGCTGATGAAAAAAGAAAATGTAAACTAACAGCGAGATTAAGTATGTAGATCTTCTTTTACCCCCCTTATGTGCACTATGTTTTACACACCAGTATATCCCATATCTGTTACATAATAAATGAATATGTGTGATATTGCATGGAATAAAAGTCCATCCACATAGACAGAGAAAAAGACAGATGTGAAATGTATTTCCCAAAATGTTACATTTTTCCTTTAAGGTCGATGTGATGTAGTAGCAAGTAAAAAGTATGACATAGAAACACAACAACCACTACAGTTAACCATGTTCCATCAGTGTTAAACTCCTCAGATAGAGCTTATAAAAAAGTGGTAAAAATCAGTTTTACCCATCAGATGTTTGTATATATTTCCATTCACCTTCACCTGCTAATTAATATCCCAGCTGTTCTAAACAAAACCATAAACCATAAAAGCTAAGTTAGAGGCCACGAGGTGTGTGTAGATCTTACTTGTAGTCTTCTGTACCAAATCAAAGCCCTCAGTCTTCCTAAATGATGCTTATGTGGAACATTTGAACTATTAAATCATAACGAGTTTCCTCAGTGTCCAGGTTTATGCTCACAGAAGGGAGAGGAATGTCAATAAGAGCTAGATCCAAATGTTAAGAGATGTGGAGTTGTTCTGCTTCACAGTTTTCCACAATATAACAAGAATTACAAAAGCATTACAGTTCAACAAAGAGCATCACTCAGTGGCTGTTGTTACAGTGGTGCTTCCTGGGTAAAAATACAGGTTTATCTACAGAAATATGGTTAAAGCTCTACAGGACACTGAGCCATAACCGCAACAAACACCACACAAAACATGATGAAATGAGGAAATCAAATAAACAAAAGTGACAAATCCACAGAAAAAGTGAATATGGTGCAAAATAGCTGCAAAACCAACTGAGACAGTCAATATTCACTACCTCCTGTAGTGAATATTGACAGTAATTAGCTGAATTCAGTATATTCTTTTTTATTGATGACTATTCTACCTGAACTACCCTGAAAATATCTTTCATAACTTGAATATAGATCCCACATTGTCAGAACTTAACTGTAGATATCTTTAATTAGATTCTCCATATAACTTGATGCTTAATTCTTAGTAGTCAGAATGTGATTAGAGAAGTCTTCAATGAATGTTTTGACTTGTGAAGATCTGTAATATGAATCCATTCCATCTAAAAAATTTAAAAAAAATGACAAAACTATGATATATCTGATGTCATTGTTGATTATATTCAAAAGATTTCTTGAGTTGTCAGCAGATACTTTGGATTATAAATCTGACTGCTTGTCATTATGAAATGTAACTATTCATGTCTAAAAATAAAATTAGAGATTTTCCAGTGAACCTTTTATATGTGAAATCTGCTTTTTAAGGTTCTCTTTACTGATCCAACTCTTAAAAACAAACAACAAACAAAAAACAGGTTGACATGTGACAGCAGGAGAAAGTCTGGCCTAACCACAGGAATGGATGATGGCTGCTTCAGTTACTGATGCTGGGTCACTGAGACGAGTAATATAAAAGAGAGAGTTGGGAACACTTCTGCATTCCCTGCTGTCATTATAAACACAGTGCATATCAGTGAATGCATGCTAACCACGTATTAAATAATTACAAATCATCTGTCCTCGTTATACATCCTGATCCTGCCTGTCCTTTTCTGTCCTGTTTTAGATTATTAGCCCATGTCCACAAGGTAGCTATAAAACCTTAGTATTACACATGGATCAGAAAAACAATTTCTCTGTCAGTATATACCCACTGTGTCCAATCAGTGTGTCTGCTGGTGCGTAATGCGCCAATGTGGTCTCATTTTTCTGGCGCCCACCTCTTTCTTCCTGTCCAATAAGAAAATTGCAGCTTTTGGAGCAGTCAGGAAAGACCTCGCCTGGGTGATATTGCTCAGTGATTCCATGTTTATTTTTCTTCCTCACCCCCTCAGAGCTTCTCTCTACCGCTATTGTGTCTCCCGAGCACGGAGTGCACAGAGCGCAGTGGGGTTCAAACGCTGCAGCATCACCTGCATCCCACTGGCAGGCTGGCTTTAACAGATATTGTCCGTACCCTCTGACTGGAAGCACCTTTACACACAAGCTCACCGTAAGTACCCGTTCAGTTGTAGCTTTTTTTTTTGCCCTAGTTAACACATTTATAGCGGCTGTCATTCTCCATTCTAAAACTCCATTCTAAAATGTATCAATTTAGTCTCTCTTCGCTGAACATTCTAAGCACACGGGTCGTGAAATAGCAAACAGAATATTTTTTAACAAATACAGAACACCGGTGAACACGGCGTGCGTAGGGGGTCAAAAGCAGCAGCAATTATTAAACTGCAACTTTATTAACAGACTGATGCTGCTTACGACAGCACAACCCGATTAATTAAGCGGAACAAAACTGAGGATACAGCAGGCAAAGCAGTCGTGTTATTGAACCAAGTGGTGCAGTATGTGTTATCTATCTGCCGAATTGAAGGGTCAGTCTCCGAATGAGTAAGAAAGTTTCCCAAATAAATTTATAACAAATATGGATTTGCTGATATCCAGGGTTTCCTTAAATGAGTAGCGTATTAAATAAAGTGGCGTGACTTTCGCGCTTTCTCTCTCCCCTTTCTCTCTCTCTCTGTCTATTCTATACACCTATTTATCTGTATATATATATATATATATATATATATATATACACACATATGTGTGTGTGTGTGTGTGTGTGTGTGTGTGTGTGTGTGAAGAAAATTATACATATTTAAGTATTACACAACACACACAACATCTCATTCAAAGAGGCATCCATTTGTGCTGTAATTATTGTCAGTCTGACAGTCAACAAATGTTGAGGCACAGTCCTTGTTATTCAGTATAGAAAGATTGGTAAAGTTGTAAATTCATTGATAAGATAAATATACATTTTCTTGGAAACATTAATAAAACATTAAAAGACTATTGTAGTAAGAAGACAGATCACTCTGTGTTATTCCCCTATGAGGAAAACTGCCTCTGGCTGCAACACAACGCCTATTTGGCGATTTCATTTGCGCTGCAATTACTTCTGGCCTCTGCATGGCTTGGCTCAACTTGCCACAGGCTCTTTTGCTCATCTTCCACTTAGCCTACATGCACAAAAATAGAACAAAAAGGCGGATCACAGAATGCATGTTCATTTCCATGCACATGCATTCAAAGTCAGTTAAGTGTGACTCAATCTTTATCAACTGGACTGATTCTATTGTATTTACTGTATATCAATGCTTGTTTGATAACTGAGTTTCAGTACCAATACGATTTTTTTGTTATATAATGTATTTGCTAGTTAAACTTTTCTAATAACTTACCGCTGGAAATACTTCCTTTCCTGAGGAGTGGTTGGGGAGCTCTAAAGGCTGATGAACACACATCAGCCTTTAGAGCGGTCCACTATGGACGATGACTGATTTTGCTGTGAAAGAGAGATCCTTTGGCATGCTTATCTGAATATGTTTATATATTTACAGACCTTTATTCTACCAACCCCTACTTGTGTCCTAAAAACTGTAACTGTAAGTTTGAATTTCACTACATCAGTATGACAGTTCTGGCCAGCTCAGTGGGTCTGAACAATGCAGGGCATGAGCAGCACTCATGTTTATG
This sequence comes from Lates calcarifer, assembly GCF_001640805.2. Classification (NCBI taxonomy): domain Eukaryota; kingdom Metazoa; phylum Chordata; class Actinopteri; family Centropomidae; genus Lates; species Lates calcarifer. Next base: position 34,248 of record NW_026115241.1, read on the forward strand.
ATCATTCTCAGTGTATCTATTTTTTTGGTGCATTTTTTTTCTTTGTGTGTGCTCTCTTAATTAATCAATTATTGTATTATTTACATTTTACTGTTTGGCACTTTTGTTTTATTAATGATTCGTTTCAGACTCATTTAAAAAAAATGGCTGAATACCCTGCTAATGGATGTACTTTCATACTAAGGTATGAAAGGAATATAAAACAATTTGAATCTTTCTGTTCATCACTCTGTGGTATCTTGGAATAAATCCTGGCCTCAGCAGTGGGCTACTGCGAGCCTCTGCTCCCTGGGATTAACAGGGCAGGCTGAGTGGTTGGGAGTGTCACAATGAATATGTCTTCAGCTTAACCCCATGTCTTACATGACTCAGTCAGTTATTTTTTTTACTCTGCTGTGCAGTCAAGGTCATGGGGATGTGGACTGAATATTGCACTCTGTGGGTAACACCAGGAGCTGACAAATATAGATCATAGCTGTTTACTGATGTCAGGCTTGACAACATTTACTATGTCCATCAAATAAATTTGTGCTCTTTACCTCTGTCCTTTTGAATCACACAGAGAGACATTCAGAGAAGGTTTAGAATGTGATCCTGTATATCTGCTGAGGGAGATGTCCAACTATCAAAAGTAGTTGTGGAAATAGATTTGAATGACACATCTTTCATTATCTTGTTAAATCAGTGGGGGCCTGCTAATAAACCAGTTTTATTATCAGTTAATCTGCTAAATATTTTCAAATCAAATTTCCCTTGATACACATCACTCCTCACATTTACAGGCTGCAACCAGAGAGAGATTGGTATTTTTGCTTGTAAATGTACTAAAATGATATTGATTGTTTATCAAAACTGATAAACTTTGCTGTGTTGCAGGTCATCTTGTTTCTTGTAAATCTGAACCAAACTTAGTTTTGTTCTGATTTAGGTTAAATGTTACCAAAGCTAAAGTGCACCCACAATGATTGGTTGCTGCTTTGGGTTAGCTGTGATTTATTCTACTTTCTCCCTGCCAAAAGAATTGATTTTTACCAAACACACTGACATTCCTTGAACTTGTTTGGTAATAGATTTATAAAAAAAAAAAATTGATACATTTTTGGATAATGAAGCATTATGAAAAGCTCATCTCTGGTCTGCTGCCTCTATGGTTAAGGTTTGTCACATTTAGACAACTAAAACTTGGTTTGGGTCAGGGGAAGTCTCTGGTCATGTTGACTTGATGTGAGCCGTGGTTACAGATGTTGAAGTCAGACACTGAGTATGCTCAACAAGTACTGCTGCTCACAAATGCTACACTGTCTGCACATAACATTTACTCGCCACTTTGGAATAAACTGGCACAAAAAATAACAGTCATGTTTCATTGTATAGAATATCTCAATAAGCTGTTGGGTCTAAAAGGGTCTGGATATTTTTTTACTGGTCTTGGTTTAATTGTAATTGAAACAATTAATGTGAGAAATCAAAAAGTATAAACATATCTGCCCAAGTGCACCTTTTTTCATGTGTGTCCTCATCATCACCACTGCTCACATTAACCAAGCTATCTCCCTTTCCTCCGTAACATTCCATCTTTGAACTTTGAGCACTCAGGGAAGTACAATACATACCTCTTTTGTCTTAATGACCAGGGTCCAGGGTGACAGCCAGACAGAGTGTCCTTATCCCAGATAGAGGCCAGAGCCTTGACGGAGGACAAGAGGCTGCACACTGGCCAGGTCTGTCTGTGAACCTGGAAGTGTTTCATGATCTGTGATCCCGGAGGATCTTTATGATCACAATGTGGCAAGGTGTCCTTCCTCATAGCACTGCTTGCTAGAGTTGTTGATGCTGAAAGAGCAGCAGTGGTTTTAGTGTGACTAGAGGAAATGTTTGTATTTGTTCATCATTCATTATGATCCGGCTCTATCAGCCCATCGTCATAGAGCACAGTGATCTCCAAAGAGCTCATTTATTTGAGTCAGTGCTAATTTTAATTGTGCTTGGCAAATCAGAAGAACAGAATGCTGATCTCATTGTGGATTTCACCAACGGCATGGCAGATGGCTTCTAAATACAGGCTCATAATCACACTGTCAGAGGTGGGATTGTGCTGTGTGGCTTGGAAACCTGTGAAGCAAATTTGATTTGATGCATCAGCAGCAGGTTAGGAAATACTGGACTGTGCTGATGTAGAGGCAGGTTTTAAAATATCAAGTAAGATTAGAGTTTGTAGAATTTTTAAACCTAGACCACGTCATTTTTACATGTACATTTACTCATTCGCTTTTATCCAAAACAACTTAAAAGAGAGGGACAACACTAATGCTTCAGTGCAGTAGGAGAGCTTAAAGTAAGAACATATGTATGAGTAAGAATGTATGACTGAGTTAAAGTAGACCAGAAGTCTCTCTGTAGGCAGCATTAGTGACTTGAATTTGATTCACGCAGCCATGTTCAGACAGTGGAGGTAAATGAACAATTGACGTGTGACCTTGTAGGCTGATCAGAGACTAGACACACCACTGCATTCTGGACCATCTGTAAGGGTTTCACTGTCTGTGAAGGGAAGACCACCAAAAGGGAACTGCACTAGTGGAGGTGAGAGACATCCATGACCTGTTCCAAGAGTTAGATGGCGTACAAAGACAGGAGAGGCTTGATTTTTCTTATGCTGTATTGTGCAAAGCGGCACGACCGGGAGACAGATGTAACAATGTAGGGTCATCTGGTGGGAGCTGTTTGTGTAACAGTGATATGAGAAGCTATGCAAGCAGATAATTGGACCCAAGGAGTTGGTGTACATTGCAAAGAGAGTGGGGCTTCAGTGAGTTCTCCTGTGGGGAGGGTGGGATAAGGATATTTGTCCTTGCCATCACACATGACAGAGCACCCAGTAAGGTAGGGTTCAAACCAAGACAGCACTTTTCCGGAGATGCCTGTATTGGAGAGTGCAGATAGTAGGATGCGGTGGTTCATCGTGTCAAAGGCTGCTGATAGGTCCAACAAGATAAGAACCGAGAACTGAACTGTAGCTGTAGCTGCAAAACCAAAAATAGTTTTTGACTTGAGTGGGAACTATTGGGTTGACTGAAGGCCTACAGCAAGTGTAACAGACCTTTATCTTCATTTTTAAACATTTAAGATGGTTTTAACATGTGCATATTTTTGGCACTTCTCTACATGGCTTTTATATTGAATAAGGAAATGTACAATACTTAAGTTCACTGATGGCTGTGGGTATGAGAATTGTGGTACCTAAACATGTGTCTAAACAGGTGTCTAGTCCAGAAACTAGACTGGTTTAGAAAACCTTAAATCATCCACACACCAAAATCAGGTTATCCATTGATAGGTTTTTAACTTTGAGAATGAATGAATCAGAACAGCGATGAAGGCAGGATAACTGAGGATATTACTGGGGAAGATTTGAGTGATGTGTTTGTGTAATTTGTATGTCATAGCCTGAACCAGAACTGTAAACTTGACACTTGAATTGAAGTCAGAATTGGCTTGAAACTTAGGACTGAGATTTGAATAGAAATTGACTGCTACAAGACTTGAGTTACTTAACTTGTGCTAAGTTCATACTAGATAATTTTAGGCCTGACTCTCCACTCCGTGGCAGTTTTAGGAGGTTGCAGAGTAAAGCCCCATGTCAGACAAATAGCTGTTCAGCTTTTGTGAGCTGTTCAAAGACACAATCTGAGAGATTTGCTGATACATCACAGATGCACAAAGGTATCTAGCAAACTACATACCTGGACCCTGCCAGAGTCCAGACACAATAGTGTGAAAAGTGTTGTGACCCAGTTGTGACTGGAGGTGAGTGCAGCAACAAGCTGCTGCCAATGAGAGTGCAAGACATGGAAGCAGAAACCTGGGGGAGGAGTTATAGAAGTTCTTTTTGTTCCCTTTTTTCACTGTAGGTCAGCACACACAAAAAATACTGTCAGTTCGTATGGAATTGTGTCATTTCCCTGTATTAATTCTTGCACTGGTTTTTGTGAAAAAACAACATGACAAATAGTATGGAGACCAGACAGAATCGATGGAGATTCCTCCTTGTGGAAAATCTTGTAATTTATGACCACTTGTCAATGATCAGTCATGTAGTGTGCAAACCACTATGATTTCAAGATTCTCAATAATAAGACAAGTTGTGTAATGTAAAAAGTGCATCAATCTGATGACTTTAAAAGTCATGTAGTGTGTACATCATATGACTTGACTCTCCCCAGAATGTTAGGGGTTTAAGTATCAAGTTTGGTAAAATTCTGGAATCTTGATAAAGCAGAGACAGACAGACCACAGTGTAATTATCAGGGTAATTATTTATGGGACCTTTTCTCAGCAATGTAAAAAAAAAGGTCAGTTGCCAGGTCATTATAGTGTTCTGCAGAGATCTGAAAGACTTACATCTTAATGTGCAGTTTGATTATGATGTGTGACTTGAGGCTCTTCAAACATACCTGTAAACAGGTCTTTTGGTCTACCTAGACTTGGGTAACCTATAAGCACACCCCCTCAAATCTTAGCAACACACGGACCTGAGCATCAACCAAGCTGATTGGTTCACTCACAACCTGCATGGAGGCAGACAGGACCCTTCTATTGGAGGCAGACAGGACCCTTCTAAGTTTTCATTGTGTGTATCTTTATTGTAATACCCCAAATTAAATGCTCAGTGCTCAGTGACATTCAACTCAACTCAGAAAACTCAACCATCTTTGTCATTCCAAAAACTACAATTGAATGAAATTTAGTTGAATCTGGTTTCCATTTGACAACATGAATAAATAACATAAACATGTAAAAATCGATATAATATAAAAATGTAACGTAAATATAACATTGCCCCATTGTTGGCAGAAAGAAACTATTTAAATTTCTTATTAATTGAAAACTTCATCAAAATTAAATGAAGTGTAATGTAGCTTGTGATCTATATGTGTAAATCTATCAGTCTGTTCTTTTTTCCATCTTCAGAGCTTTCTCTGCTCCTGTTAGCATCAATATTCTGCTCATCTGAGTTCTGCTGCCTCAGTGCCTGAGACGCTGATGTGAGTATTCCCGAATCCTTACTCGAGTCAGCGCTATTTCTTCTCATTTCCCTGTCTCAGTCTTTTTTTTCTTCCTCACTTTCTTTTTGCGGGAGGTGAGGCCCATCCCTCTGTAGAGTTGTGTTGCGCTGCTGTCGAGTTTACTTTAATATTTTATAGGTCATCACTTTAATGAAGCAGAGGGAACATAGGCCCTCATAATGGGAGTCCTATCAATGCTTAGATGTCTAGGTGCTGAATCATTTATAACAGATTTTTTCCCTCACCTGCTCTTTGATGCATTCAGGCTCAGGATCACCACAGATTCATCGAGATGAACTGCACACTCACTTTACTTTAGCTGAGGAGGGTTTTTATTTGAACACACGCATACTTTGGCCCTAGAGTAATGTGTGTATGATTTGTTAATGTCCAGAATGCAGTGGATGTAAACTGAGCATGTAATTGCAGTGCCATGCTGCAGTTTCTGATCTGAGTTGAGATATTGGAAGTGTTGCTGATTTCATTACCTCTCAGCTACAATAATTACACAAAATCAGCCAAGCACTACCCTCCACTGCACATCATTTATCATGTTTACAGAGGAAACACCTCCATAGTTGTGATCAGGAGCCTACTGAAGGCCCTAAAGCAAATTTTATAACCATCAACCAACATAAGAACTCTCTCTTTAATTCCCCTGCTGCAGAAGATGATCAGAGTATCCCAGTGTATCTGCTGGAAGCTGATGATCAATAGCAGTACTTGCTAGAGATTGTCTTGTCACTTGTAGTCTGTGCTGACCTATGATAATTCTTAATTTGACTGAATTGTCATAAAGTCTGAGCATAGATAGATAATATCTACCTCTGAGTAGCAGTGAGTAGCACTGCATGGTTTCAAAAACAAACCAATCACTTACTGATTCATTCCTTCATGACTTTGTTGTTTCCTTTTTTTCATCATGGCTACTTTTGACCATTGAAAGGCAAAGATATGTATCCAAACTGAAGCAGGATCTCTCCCTTTCCTCCTGTAGTGCTGTTGAATTCTGTGTCTAGTGTCATATTATCCACCATCCACACAACAACACATTCTGCCTGCAGGCAGGGGTCAATTCTGGTGCAGGCTCTGCTCTCAGGTCAGGTCCACTGTCAGGAAATGCACGCAAAAAATACAAAATAACATTGTGCAGATATTTCTATTGGAAATGATTTTGTCGTTGATTTAGATTTAATTAGTAAACATTGATCAACATTGCAACATATTAATGCCTTAATGTAACATGTATATTGATTTTGCATATTCTGTCTACAAAACACATGTCAGTGTAACAACATACATTGATTTAATAATTCTATGAGTAGCAGTAACTAATTTACATGCACTACTGTTTTATTATATTTTATTCTGTCAATAGGGGATAGCTCCCATTCATATAGCCAAGCAACATCAATTAAAAAAAGACACACATTTAGAATTCCAATTTGAAGGATAATATAATGTGGCACTTAACTGCAATCAGTTAAATTTAATATAAAAAACTGATAGCTGTGGTATTTGATATGACACTATAAGCTGATGTGTATACTTGTTCAGTAATGTTCGGCAAACATGGAGGGCAGGGAAAGTTATTTAAAGTCATATTTTTTTCCTTAAGATAATTTGCCTCTTATTTACTTCATCTGTCTTGACACCTTATCACATAATACTCCTTGTGGCGCAGTGTAAAGAAAACCACCCAGAACACCTTGACTTACATCTTTAAGGGGAAGTTGAAAAAAAAATCTGTCATGTTATGTGCTACATAGACAGAATATGCAAAATCAATATACATGCATACACACATTACAATTTTGTCCAATGCCATAGCTATTTAATTAAATGTAAATTAATGACATAATTTCTTCCACCAGAAGTGTCTACAGAATGTTGTCTTGTCTTGTCCTTACAGTGGAGCAGACCTGAGAGCAAAACCTGCATTGAAACTGACCCCACAGAAGAGGCTTGCAGGCAGAGCCCTCTTTCAGTATGCAGCATCATGTTCTGTGTCATGGTGTTGTCCACCACAACATGAGTGCACTACTTCCCACAGAAAAGTTGAGGCTCATAAAAACAAACTTGATGTGGGAGTGTGTGTACCTGTATGGAAACTCCTGAGCCAGGCATGTAAAGTAGTGAACTGAAGCCAGATTTTAAGGCTACTCACAAGTTTAATTTCACCTCATATTAAATGAATAATCATACATGATATCCACAATCTGATAAAGACCAGCTGTGTTATATTTTGTTTGCCCTTGTAAGACACAATCTCTACACAATTCTATAAATACCTCAGGGTTTTAAAAGACACAGACCAACTCAAATCTTTAACATTTACATGTCATTCATTATTAAACCATTATTAAACTACTGAGCACCTGTAGCTGGCTCATATGCACATATTCCCAACCCCTGAGAGTTCAGAGGAGAGGTTGGCCGTATGATGTTAACACTTGGTCCCATTCAGTTTAGGAGCCACCACTGCTGGCTGACACGGATGTGCAGATTTT
>NW_026115242.1:0-11139 GCF_001640805.2 Lates calcarifer
GGCGAAAAATTTAAGAATTTAGGGGTCTTGAGCATGGGTGGGCAAAATGGCCTCGGTAGCGCCACCTACATTTTTAAACGGAACAGCCCCTCAAGCCCGTTGCGCCTAAAAAATCTGAAAATCTGCACACATATGTAACATCCCATGACGCACCAAAAAGTCTCTTGGAGCCATATTCTAAACCCAACAGAAAGTATTTTTATTTTGACCGGAAGGTGAAAAAATTGTGTGTTTTGGCCATTTCCAGGGGTCGCTTGAACGCGAACTAGTCCTAGACGCATTATCCGATTGACTTCAAAATTTGATAATTGTTTCTTAAGACATAGACGAAGTTAAATTGCAAAAGTTTCGGACTTTTCATTGAAGGGCGTGGAAGTTATGGCCCCTGAAAGTTCGATCACTCGCCACAAAACAGGAAGTTGCTTTAAATTTGCTATATTTCGGCCATACTTTGTCCAAACTGCATCAAACTTTACAGGATTGTTAATGGTACCTATCTGCACACATCCATATGTCAATATTCATACAATTGTTGTAGCACCACCTATTTATAGCAGGAAATGACATATTTTATAGTGTGATGTCCAGTTTCTAGACGGGTGACCAGATTCACTTCAAATGTTGTCAGGACAGACTTAAGGATTTTTGGAAGACTGGCTCCGAAAATTGTGAGTTTTGGTCGAAGCGTGTGCCGGTTCTGGCCCGTCAAAGTTCGGAAACCCAACTTCCTGTTTGAAACCTCAGATTTTGGGGTAACTTCCTGTTGCGACTCTCTACTTTATCCTACAGATGGAGCCATTGTATTACTCTTTGATGGGTTTTTGGAAGGGGGTCTCTGTGTGTGTGTGTGTCTGTGTGTGTCTGAGGGGGGAGGGGAAGAGGAGTTGATTGAGTCTGTGAGAAGCTGCCACAGGAGGTTACAGTCAGGAGAGCCAAGCTGTCACAGATGATGAGCTCTGAAAAATATTATCACAGAAAATAATTAGCATAAAAGCTTTTATTTAAAATTTTTACATCTCGGAAGTGTGAACTGTTACGCCAGCGTGTGCCCTGCGACCTGCGTTGACCCCGCGGTTGCCGGGTCCCGCGGTCGCCGCTCCCCGACGGGCGCCGGGTGCGAGGGCCCGTCAACGCTGCTCGCAGCTTTAATTAGGCCTTGCGTGGGCCCAACGGGGCCATGCAACGAGTTGCAAGGACGTTTTCGCCTTATGCAACGAGTTGCAAGGACCCTCTTACTTGCGTTGCAACGAGTTGCAAGGACCCTCTTGTTTTCGTCTGTTTTATTATTATTATTATTTATTATTATTCTTCTTTTTCCGCCTCTTAGATCGGCTTTTTGAGGGCCTTAACATGCGTGAAAACTTACCAAAATTTGCAGACGCGTCAGGCACGGCGAAAAATTTAATAATTTAGGGGTCTTGAGCATGGGTGTGGTAAAATGGCCTCGGTAGCGCCACCTACATTTTTAAACGGAACAGCCCCTCAAGCCCGTTGCGCCTAAAAATCTGAAAATCTGCACACATATGTAACATCCCATGACGCACCAAAAAGTCTCTTGGAGCCATATTCTAAACCCAACAGAAAGTATTTTTATTTTGACCGGAAGGTGAAAAAATTGTGTGTTTTTTGGCCATTTCCAGGGGTCGCTTGAACGCGAACTAGTCCTAGACGCATTATCCGATTGACTTCAAAACTTAATAGTATGTTCTTAAGACATAGACGATGTTAAATTGCGGCAGATTTTGAGTTTTTGTTGAAGGGCGTGGAAGTTATGGCCCCTCAAAGTTCGATTACTCGCCACGAAACAGGAAGTTGCTTTATTTTTGCTATATTTCGGCCATACTTTGTCCAAACTGCATCAAACTTTACAGGATTGTTAATGGTACCTATCTGCACACATCCATATGTCAATATTCATACAATTGTTGTAGCACCACCTATTTATAGCAGGAAATGACATATTTTATAGTGTGATGTCCAGTTTCTAGACGGGTGACCAGATTCACTTCAAATGTTGTCAGCCCCTCCTTGAGGAATTTTTTGGAAGACTGGCTCCGAAAATTGTGAGTTTTGGTCGAAGCGTGTGCCGGTTCTGGCCCGTCAAAGTTCGGAAACCCAACTTCCTGTTTGAAACCTCAGATTTTGGGGTAACTTCCTGTTGCGACTCTCTACTTTATCCTATAGATGGAGCCATTGTATTACTCTTTGATGGGTTTTTGGAAGGGGGTCTCTGTGTGTGTGTCTGTGTGTGTGTGTGTGTGTGTGTGTGTTGTGTTTTGTGTTTTGAGGGGGGGGGAAGAAGAGTTGATTGAGTCTGTGAGAAGCTGCCACAGAGAGGTTACAGTCAGGAGAGCCAAGAGCTGCTTTACACGCGGTATAAAAACTTCAGTTAAGATTTGAGCTGTCACTTGAGAAAGCATCATGCCAAAAACTAAGGAAATCACTGTAGACTTGAAGAATTGTCGATGCTTAGGAAGCAGGAGAAGGATATACAAAGTTATAACAGCATTTCCAAGCGTCAAGAACTCAAATGAGAAGCGTCACCGAGAAATTCAAGGAGAGCCACACTGTGCAGAACAAGCCTGGCAGAGGTAGGAAGCCAAAGATTTCAATGACCCTGGAAAGAAAACCAGTTAGAGACCTGTCTAAAGAACCCATAAACGCTGCCAAGACACTAGTGAATGACTTAGTTAAGTCTGAAATTGTAGTCTCAAAGAAGATTACATGAATTCATGTAATCTTACCATATGTCTCCCCTTGACCAAAGCTGAGCGTGGATTGATGCTGTCTTTACAGTTTGGTTTTGATCAGTTAGGAAATTTCACACGGGGTCAGCTGATTTTTTCGTCTTACTCAGTGTACGGCGACAGGAAAAGTTCACTAGGTCCTCCAGCGTCGAGGTGAACCAGCTGAATATAAGCCACTCAAGTTGACGACAAGTGCATTGAAAAGTAAAAGCTGCTGGCCTTTACCTTTTCTTTGTCAAAGCGCCTGTTTGGCCAGTAGTTAGTAAAGTAATATTTTCAGCGTTGTCCACAGTCTCATGACATGTTTAACAGGAAGCACAGCACGCTGGTTAAGCTCATGGCAAACTGTTACTAACAGCTAAAATGAAAGCTTGTCTGTATGTAGTCTAACTGGTTAGTTTGTCACTAATCTCCAAATTTTGCAAATTGCTATAAACTTCACTCTCTTAAACCAGTAACAGTCTGAGCTGGACTGATAGGGGTCTGTATGGATAAAGATAAAATCCTAATGATACCCATCCCTACAGCTGGTTAGTGGCTTCGCCCTGACTTTAGGCAGATGAGATATTCACTGTTCAAATAACTTCATTATAAGCCTTGTTTAAGCATAAATGATTTATATATGCACCCAATAACAGAACTTAAAAAAATGCTTTTGCTCAAAGCTCAAAGCTTGTAAACTCAAGTTAAAACTGAGTTTTATCTCCTTTTGGGAGGGGGTATTTCTCTGTGTGTTTGTGTGTGTGTGTGTGTGTGTGTGTTTGTGTTTGAGGGGGAGGGAAGAGGAGTTGATTGAGTCTGTGAGAAGCTGCCACAGAGAGGTTACAGTCAAGAGAGCCAAGAGCTGTCACAGATGATGAGCTCTGAAAAATATTATCACAGAAAATAATTAGCGTAAAAGCTTTTATTTAAAATTTTACATCTGGGAAGTGTGAACTGTTACGCCAGCGTGTGCCCTGCGACCTGCGTTGACCCCGCGGTTGCCGGGGTCCCGCGGTCGCCGCTCCCCGACGGGCGCCGGTGCGAGGGCCCGTTCAACGCTGCTCGCAGCTTTAATTATTATTATTATTATTTTTTTCTTCTTTTTTCCGCCTCTTAGATCGGCTTTTTGAGGGCCTTAACATGCGTGAAAACTTACCAAAATTTGCAGACGCGTCAGGCACGGCGAAAAATTTAATAATTTAGGGGTCTTGAGCATGGGCGTGGTAAAATGCCCTCGGTAGCGCCACCTACATTTTTAAACGGAACAGCCCCTCAAGCCCGTTGCGCCTAAAAATCTGAAAATCTGCACACATATGTAACATCCCATGACGCACCAAAAAGTCTCTTGGAGCCATATTCTAAACCCAACAGAAAGTATTTTTATTTTGACCGGAAGGTGAAAAAATTGTGTGTTTTTGGCCATTTCCAGGGGTCGCTTGAACGCGAACTAGTCCTAGACGCATTATCCGATTGACTTCAAAACTTGATAGTATGTTCTTAAGACATAGACGATGTTAAATTGCGCAGATTTTGAGTTTTTGTTGAAGGGCGTGGAAGTTATGGCCCCTCAAAGTTCGATTACTCGCCACGAAACAGGAAGTTGCTTTATTTTGCTATATTTCGGCCATACTTTGTCCAAACTGCATCAAACTTTACAGGATTGTTAATGGTACCTATCTGCACACATCCATATGTCAATATTCATACAATTGTTGTAGCGCCACCTATTTATAGCAGGAAATGACATATTTTATAGTGTGATGTCCAGTTTCTAGACGGGTGACCAGATTCACTTCAAATGTTGTCAGCCCCCTCCTTGACAATTTTTGGAAGACTGGCTCCGAAAATTGTGAGTTTGGGTCGAAGCGTGTGCCGGTTCTGGCCCGTCAAAGTTCGGAAACCCAACTTCCTGTTTGAAAACCTCAGATTTTGGGGTAACTTCCTGTTGCGACTCTCTACTTTATCCTACAGATGGAGCCATTGTATTACTCTTTGATGGGTTTTTGGAAGGGGTCTCTGTGTGTGTGTGTCTGTGTGTGTGTGTTTGAGGGGGGAGGGGAAGAGGAGTTGATTGAGTCTGTGAGAAGCTGCCACAGGGAGGTTACAGTCAAGAGAGCCATTGAGCTGTCACAGATGATGAGTTCTGAAAAATATTATCACAGAAAATAATTAGCATAAAAGCTTTTATTTTAATTTGTTGCAACAAATTCAGGTTTCTTACAGCATTTTCCTTATTGAAAACTAAATTCTACCTGAAATGTATCAATAAAAATCTTCTTTTGCAGTTAATGTCACCAGTTTATAGTTTAGTTTTAATAGCATTCCCTGTCACTGATGTGCCTTTAATTATCGGTTCTATCAGGGATCATTTATGTGTTTATCTTACGGGGGTGAGCCACCTCACAGGTTGTTATATTACCTGTTGACCTCAGCTCAGTGAGCTAAGACAATGTTTAATGCAGTGTTTTTTCTGATATGAAAATGGATATTATTCAGCACATCTAACCTCAGCAGGCCCCTCTTCAGAAACTCATATCTGCAGATGTCAAAGCTGGCTCAAAAAATTAAACTGGCTTCAAATTAATTTTAAGGAATTGTAGGTTATTTTGAATTCATGTAATCTTTCTCCATCACCCTTTCTGTTTCTTTCCATCTCTCTACTCATCTTCTCCCATATGTCTCCCCTTGACCAAAGCTTGAGCGTGGATTGATGCTGTCTTTACAGTTTGGTTTTGATCAGTTAGGAAATTTCACACGGGGTCAGCTGATTTTTTCGTGTTACTCAGTGTACGGCGACAGGAAAAGTGCACTAGGTCCACGGGCGTCGAGGTGAACCAGCTGAATATAAGCCACTCAAGTTGACGACAAGTGCATTGAAAAAGTAAAAGCTGCTGGCCTTTACCTTTTCTTTGTCAAAGCGCCTGTTCGGCAAGTAGTTAGTAAAGTAATATTTTCAGCCTTGTCCACAGTCTCATAACATGTTTAACAGGAAGCACAGCACGCTGGTTAAGCTCATGGCAAACTGTTACTAACAGCTAAAATGAAAGCTTGTCTGTATGTAGTCTAACTGGTTAGTTTGTCACTAATCTCCAAATTTTGCAAATTGCTATAAACTTCACTCTCTTAAACCAGTAACAGTCTGAGCTGGACTGATAGGGGTCTGTATGGATAAAGATAAAATCCTAATGATACCCATCCCTACAGCTGGTTAGTGGCTTCGCCCTGACTTTAGGCAGATGAGATATTCACTGTTCAAATAACTTCATTATAAGCCTTGTTTAAGCATAAATGATTTATATATGCACCCAATAACAGAACTTAAAAAAATGCTTTTGCTCAAAGCTCAAAGCTTTTAAACTCAAGTTAAAACTGAGTTTTATCTCCTTTTGGGAGGGGGTATCTGTGTGTGTGTGTGTGTGTGTGGTGTGTGTGTTTTGTGTTTGTGTTTGAGGGGGGAGGGGAAGAGGAGTTGATTGAGTCTGTGAGAAGCTGCCACAGGGAGGTTACAGTCAAGAGAGCCAAGAGCTGTCACAGATGATGAGCTCTGAAAAATATTATCACAGAAAATAATTAGCGTAAAAGCTTTTATTTAAAATTTTTACATCTCGGAAGTGTGAACTGTTACGCCAGCGTGTGCCCTGCGACCTGCGTTGACCCCGCGGTTGCCGGGGTCCCGCGGTCGCCGCTCCCCCGACGGGCGCCGGGTGCGAGGGCCCGTTCAACGCTGCTCGCAGCTTTAATTAGGGCCCGAGCAACGAGTTGCGTGGGCCCAACGGGGCCATGCAACGAGTTGCAAGGACCCTCTTGTTTTCGGTCTTTATTATTATTTTATTATGTATTATTATTATTATTATTTTATTTTTTTTTTCTTCTTTTCCGCCTCTTAGATCGGCTTTTTGAGGGCCTTTAACATGCGTGAAAACTTACCAAAATTTGCAGACGCGTCAGGCACGGCGAAAAATTTAATAATTTAGGGGTCTGAGCATGGGCGTGGTAAAATGCCCTCGGTAGCGCCACCTACATTTTTAAACGGAACAGCCCCTCAAGCCCCGTTGCGCCTAAAAATCTGAAAATCTGCACACATATGTAACATCCCATGACGCACCAAAAAGTCTCTTGGAGCCATATTCTAAACCCAACAGAAGTATTTTTATTTGACCGGAAGGTGAAAAAATTGTGTGTTTTTGGCCATTTCCAGGGTCGCTTGAACGCGAACTAGTCCTAGACGCATTTATCCCATTGACTTCAAAACTTAATAGTATGTTCTTAAGACATAGACGATGTTAAATTGCGGCAGATTTTGAGTTTTTGTTGAAGGGCGTGGAAGTTATGGCCCCTCCAAAGTTCGATTACTCGCCACGAAACAGGAAGTTGCTTTATTTTTGCTATATTTCGGCATACTTTGTCCAAACTGCATCAAACTTTACAGGATTGTTAATGGTACCTATCTGCACACATCCCATATGTCATATTCATACAATTGTTGTAGCGCCACCTATTTATAGCAGGAAATGACATATTTTATAGTGTGATGTCCAGTTTCTAGACGGGTGACCAGATTCACTTCAAATGTTGTCAGCCCCTCCTTGACAATTTTTGGAAGAAGTCCTCCGAAAATTGTGAGTTTGGGTCGAAGCGTGTGCCGGTTCTGGCCCGTCAAAGTTCGGAAACCCAACTTCCTGTTTGAAACCTCAGATTTTGGGGTAACTTCCTGTTGCGACTCTCTACTTTTATCCTACAGATGGAGCCATTGTATTACTCTTTGATGGGTTTTTGGAAGGGGGTCTCTGTGTGTGGTGTGTCTGTGTGTGTGTGTTTGAGGGGAGGGGAAGAGGAGTTGATTGAGTCTGTGAGAAGCTGCCACAGGGAGGTTACAGTCAGGAGAGCCAAGAGCTGTCACAGATGATGAGCTCTGAAAAAATTATCACAGAAAATAATTAGCATAAAAGCTTTTATTTTAAATTTGTTGCAACAAATTCAGGTTTCTTACAGCATTTTCCTTATTGAAAACTAAATTCTACCTGAAATGTATCAATAAAAATCTTCTTTTGCAGTTAATGTCACCAGTTTATAGTTTAGTTTTAATAGCATTCCCTGTCACTGATGTGCCTTTAATTATCGGTTCTATCAGGGATCATTTATGTGTTTATCTTACGGGGGTGAGCCACCTCACAGGTTGGTTATATTACCTGTTGACCTCAGCTCAGTGAGCTAAGACAATGTTTAATGCAGTGTTTTTCTGATATGAAAATGGATATTATTCAGCACATCTAACCTCAGCAGGCCCTCTTCAGAAACTCATATCTGCAGATGTCAAAGCTGGCTCAAACGTTGTCCACAGTCTCATGACATGTTTAACACGAAGCACAGCACGCTGGTTAAGCTCATGGCAAACTGTTACTAACAGCTAAAATGAAAGCTTGTCTGTATGTAGTCTAACTGGTTAGTTTGTCACTAATCTCCAAATTTTGCAAATTGCTATAAACTTCACTCTCTTAAACCAGTAACAGTCTGAGCTGGACTGATAGGGGTCTGTATGGATAAAGATAAAATCCTAATGATACCCATCCCTACAGCTGGTTAGTGGCTTCGCCCTGACTTTAGGCAGATGAGATATTCACTGTTCAAATAACTTCATTATAACCCTTGTTTAAGCATAAATGATTTATATATGCACCCAATAACAGAACTTGCAAAAAAATGCTTTTGCTCAAAGCTCAAAGCTTGTAAACTCAAGTTAAAACTGAGTTTTATCTCCTTTTGGGAGGGGGTATCTGTGTGTGTGTGTGTGTGTTTGTGTTTGTGTTTGTGTTTGAGGGGAGGGGAAGAGGAGTTGATTGAGTCTGTGAGAAGCTGCCACAGAGAGGTTACAGTCAGGAGAGCCAAGAGCTGTCACAGATGATGAGCTCTGAAAAATATTATCAGAAAATAATTAGCATAAAAGCTTTTATTTAAAATTTTTACATCTCGGAAGTGTGAACTGTTACGCCAGCGTGTGCCCTGCGACCTGCGTTGACCCCGCGGTTGCCGGGGTCCCGCGGTCGCCGCTCCCCCGACGGGCGCCGGTGCGAGGGCCCGTTCAACGCTGCTCGCAGCTTTAATTATTATTATTATTATTATTTTTTTTCTTCTTTTCCGCCTCTTTTGATCGCCTTTTTGAGGCCTTAACATGCGTCAAAACTCCTGAAAAATTTGCAGACGCGTCAGGCACGGCGAAAAATTTAATAATTTAGGGGTCTTGAGCATGGTGTGGCAAAATGGCCTCGGTAGCGCCACCTACATTTTTAAACGGAACAGCCCCTCAAGCCCGTTGCGCCTAAAAATCTGAAAATCTGCACACATATGTAACATCCCATGACGCACCAAAAAGTCTCTTGGAGCCATATTCTAAACCCAACAGAAAGTATTTTTATTTTGACCGGAAGGTGAAAAAATTGTGTGTTTTTGGCCATTTCCAGGGGTCGCTTGAACGCGAACTAGTCCTAGACGCATTATCCGATTGACTTCAAAATTTGATAATTTGTTCTTAAGACATAGACGAAGTTAAATTGCAAGTTTCGACTTTTCATTGAAGGGCGTGGAAGTTATGGCCCCTCAAAGTTCGATTACTCGCAACGAAACAGGAAGTTGCTTTATATTTGCTATATTTCGGCCATACTTTGTCCAAACTGCATCAAACTTACAGGATTGTTAATGGTACCTATCTGCACACATCCATATGTCAATATTCATACAATTGTTGTAGCGCCACCTATTTATAGCAGGAAATGACATATTTTATAGTGTGATGTCCAGTTTCTAGACGGGTGACCAGATTCACTTCAAATGTTGTCAGCCCCTCCTTGAGGATTTTTGGAAGACTGGCTCCGAAAATTGTGAGTTTGGTCGAAGCGTGTGCCGGTTCTGGCCCGTCAAAGTTCAGAAACCCAACTTCCTGTTTGAAACCTCAGATTTTGGGGTAACTTCCTGTTGCGACTCTCTACTTTATCCTATAGATGGAGCCATTGTATTACTCTTTGATGGGTTTTTGGAAGGGGTCTGTGTGTGTGTGTGTGTGTGTGTGTGTGTTTGTGTTTGTGTTTGAGGGGGGAGGGAAGAGGAGTTGATTGAGTCTGTGAGAAGCTGCCACAGAGAGGTTACAGTCAGGAGAGCCAAGAGCTGCTTTACACGCGGTATAAAAACTTCAGTTAAGATTTGAGCTGTCACTTGAGAAAGCATCATGCCAAAAACTAAGGAAATCACTGTAGACTTGAAGAATTGTCGATGCTCAGGAAGCAGGAGAAGGATATACAAAGTTATAAACAGTATTCCAAGCGTCAAGAACTCAAATGAGAAACGTCACAGAAATTCAAGGAGAGCCACACTGTGCAGAACAAGCCTGGCAGAGGTAGGAAGCCAAAGATTTCAATGACCCTGGAAAGAAAACCAGTGAGAGACCTGTCTAAAGAACCCATAAACGCTGCCAAGACACTAGTGAATGACTTAGTTAAGTCTGAAATTGTAGCCAAAGAAGATTACATGAATTCATGTAATCTTACCATATGTCTCCCCTTGACCAAAGCTGAGCGTGGATTGATGCTGTCTTACAGTTTGGTTTTGATCAGTTAGGAAATTTCACACGGGTCAGCTGATTTTTTCGTGTTACTCAGTGTACGGCGACAGGAAAAGTGCACTAGGTCCACCGGCGTCGAGGTGAACCAGCTGAATATAAGCCACTCAAGTTGACGACAAGTGCATTGAAAAGTAAAAGCTGCTGGCCTTTACCTTTTCTTTGTAAAAGCGCCTGTTCGGCCAGTAGTTAGTAAAGTAATATTTTCAGCGTTGTCCACAGTCTCATGACATGTTTAACAGGAAGCACAGCACGCTGGTTAAGCTCATGGCAAACTGTTACTAACAGCTAAAATGAAAGCTTGTCTGTATGTAGTCTAACTGGTTAGTTTGTCACTAATCTCCAAATTTGGCAAATTGCTATAAACTTCACTCTCTTAAACCAGTAACAGTCTGAGCTGGACTGATAGGATCTGTATGGATAAAGATAAAATCCTAATGATACCCATCCCTACAGCTGGTTAGTGGCTTCGCCCTGACTTTAGGCAGATGAGATATTCACTGTTCAAATAACTTCATTATAACCCTTGTTTAAGCATAAATGATTTATATATGCACCCAATAACAGAACTTGCAAAAAAATGCTTTTGCTCAAAGCTCAAAGCTTGTAAACTCAAGTTAAAACTGAGTTTTATCTCCTTTTGGAGGGGGTATCTGTGTGTGTGTGTGTTTTGGTTTGTGTTTGAGGGGGGAGGGGAAGAGGAGTTGATTGAGTCTGTGAGAAGCTGCCACAGAGAGGTTACAGTCAGGAGAGCCATGAGCTGTCACAGATGATGAGCTCTGAAAAATATTATCACAGAAA
>NW_026115243.1:0-27500 GCF_001640805.2 Lates calcarifer
CACCATTTACTCAGTGCAAAAGACAGAAATGCATGCACTCACACAACAAGCTACAACAGTGACTCTGTGCTTAGTCATGCTCAAGGCAGCATTTTTATTGAGCCCAGGAGAAGAGTAGGAAACTCAGAGGAAGCTCAGAAACAAAGCTGCTGTCTACATTCAATGTTCAGGTGACATTTCTAGAGGGGGAGTTGTGGGAAAAGGAAAGTCTGAATGACTCTACAGCTGGTATTCTGGCTGCTGCAGATACTACCACTGCCACTATAACTCATGCTCCTTCAAGAGCAAGTTCTGCCTCGGCTGCTACTGTCACTAATATCCACCTGTTGCTGCTATGTCAGAAAACAAAATGGCACTCAGTGTACCACTGCTACCAGTGGGTGCCTGCACCTGAGGATTAATTTGAGGATAAAGCACCCAGAAAGCTTGATGATGATGACTTCTCATATAATGTTGTATAACAGTGATGAAGTTCAACAGAAGCTCACTAACAATGGCAGCACCTTAACTTCACTGTGAGTCATTACACACCGACAGTGAGTCAGTACTGAGACAGAGCTGCAAATAACCAAGCTTATTTTAGCCCTGATAAGCCCTATATTCACTGATGTTTTAGTCTAGTTTTGTTGTTTTAGCCCTGATTTGCTCTAATATTGACTCATATTTTATCTCTTTAATCTTTTTACCCCTTATTTAAGGCTGGTTTTCACTGGTTTTAAGCCCTGTTTTAATTTTCATTTTAACAATTCTGCCTCTGTCTCATGTCATTTTTCCATTAAGCCACTAGATGTCCCCTACTCTCCTTCCTGTCCCAGTCACATGACTCCTCACACCTACCTACACACCTGTGTGTTTTCCTGGTTTCCTGCTATCATTGTGTGTTTTCTCCTGTTGTGTGATTCCCTGCATACCTGCCGGCCATCTTGTCCACCTATCTGCCTGTAAGCCCTTGACTTATTAAATATCCCAGTGTTTTAGTCCTTTTCCAGTACGTTATTCACTCTTGTTTCAGTGCAGTGTTTGCTGGTGTTCAGCCCAGTATTCATTGGTTTGTGTTTTGGCCCAGTTCTCAGTGTTTCTGTCCATTATTCACTCTGGTTTGGTTGAATGTTGATATTTATTGGTGTTTTTGTTGTTGTAGTCCAATATTCACAACTATTTAACCTTTCAGCTCTTATTCACTAATGTTTTAGCTCAGGTTTGGTCCAATATTTACGGGTTTTAACCCTGTTTCAGTAACATTTTTTGTCTTGTTTTAGTCCTGGCTTTTTCCATTATTGGCTGGTATCTTAGCCTTGTTTCTGTCTAGTACTGGACTGGTATTTTAGCCCTGTTGCAGACCACTGTTTGCTGGTGTTTTGGTCTTTATGTACACTGATGTGTCTTTTTTTCTTTATTTTTTGTTTTTAGATGTGATGTGCACATCTCTTAACTGATGGCATCTACTGGTTTTTGTCAACACAAGTGCTCAGGTAAGATTTTTTGTCTGTTATGAACTGACCGTCTGCTTTGAGGAATATGAACAGAATCTTTTATGCTGCACAGGTTAATTTTGTGGGTATTTCCTACTGTGGTGAAGGTAGAATAGACAGTATTTCATGACTGCAGACATTTATGCTCATTTCCTCGTCGTTTGACATAAAAGTGCCAGTGACCATCTGAGAAACCTTTGTACAAAGGTATAAGACCATCACACATGCAGGCTCTTGTGCTGGTCATTCCCTCTCGGTCTCTCTGTGTTCTTGTTAAATGTTACTTATGAGTCAATGTTCTCTCTTAATTAGCCTCTCTTGTCTGACTTCCTTACAAGGTCAGTGTTGTGAATATTTTAGATGCGTATTCTTTTTGTCCAATTTTCTCTTCTCTGATCAGTAAAGTGCATGAAGTACAGATAAGAAATAAATGAGACAGATTAAATAAGAAAACATTAAAAGGTGCTGGAAAGTAATAAAAATGGAAAACAATAGCAGAAACACTATTTTAATAATGTTTCATTCCTGGCGCTCTGGACTGGTTGAAAAAGATGCTGGTGGAAATAAGTTTCAGTACAATCAAAATGATTAATGTTGCTCCCTAAAAAACAGACAAAAAGAGGAGAAACAGAAACAAACTGCTTCTATATCAGAGAGAGAAATCAGCTTTATTTTCAGGAGGGTGACTTCTGCCCTCTGTCATCTTTGTGTTCTGTGAGCCACAGTGTGAGAAGTCCAAAAACGCAACTTTCACAGAGACTAAAATAATAAAACCACAGCACCACAGCTGCAAAAGGCTGCTTGCTAGTTAGTTTTCCAATCATCCAGTACTTATTGGAGTGTGTGTTTGTCATATTAGCTACAGTGTCCTGCTTGGGACAGTTGTTGCATTCATGTCTGAATATTTGAAAATTCAAATTTAGAAAAAGTGAGAGGAAGTGAAGCATAAGGTGCTTATGGCCCAATTTCATTTTGGAGTGAGTTTGTGAACCTTGAAGGGCATGTAAGGACAATGTGATACACAAAGTGATGTGCTGACACAGACGTGACAGAAGGGGAGATGACATTTGACACACACATAATAACCACATTTGGAATCTAACTATAGGGAATTTTCCGTCTCTTACATAAGACCTGCTAGATTTTATACTTTGATTTGGCCACATTTCTCTGTAGTGATGCACGTTTTAGGAAAAATTAGTTAGCAAGTGTGTTTATATGTGTGTTGCACTAATCAATATTTTTAAAATAAAAATGAATCAAATGACTACTGTGTCTCAAATTGGATATTTCGGTTAGTACATTTCCATGCAGTACAATGTGTACAGAGTATACAACAGGGTAATGTTGTCTCAGATCAAACACAGCCATTGTGCAGTCATTGGAAATGATGATCCAAACATATATGACTGTGATTGTCACCTGCCAATATATCTGCCACATGCTTTTATTAACTTTACTGCAGTCCCCCTTAGCTCTACAGAGCATTTTAGCATCTTTCAGCGCATTATTTTTGTTTTACAATGTGCTTTATCTAGATAGAACTGTTGTCAGACAAAACGCTCTGATAAACTCACTGTAAGCAGCCTGCCCAGTACCAAGCTTTATTCATATATTAATAGAATACAGATTTAAAACTGACAATTCAACAGTTTAATGTGAAGACAATTTAGTCAAACAATCCCATTTGTGATTAGATGACATCAGAATTTAATATGTAAAACAGAAAATACTCTGCCGCCACCACCACAACCAAACCTCAGATAAGTGGAAGAACATGGTTATATAGATGGATATTCTACAATACAAATGTTTTTGTGCTGTTATCATATGAAGAGGACTCATTATCAAACAGTCAACGAGACATTTGGGAACAAGAATCTTAAACCGTTCATCGTTTCACATTTTCATGTCAGGCGTCACCAGCCAGTACAAAGAGAGAGAGAACAAGAGCACAGAGTGAGGTGAAGTGAGAGAAGTGGATCACTTTTTCACCACCGTCAAATACGCTGTCACCGCCCTTATCATCACTAGTGGTGGTGGCAATGGTATTAGTGGCTGTGGTGGTGGTAGCAGTTGTGTCGGTGTTAGTGGCTGTAGTGATGGTGTTAGTGGCTGTAGTGGTGGTAGCAGTTGTGTCAGTGTTAGTGGCTGTGGTGGTGGTAGCAGTTGTGTCGGTGTTAGTGGCTGTGGTGGTGGTGGTTGTGATGGGTGGTGATGTTGGACAGGTATAGTTTAGGTCGCTGTCAACTCCAGGGGAGGTGTAGATAACAAAGCCTGGTCTGTTGCTGCTGGTGACGTTGCTGATCCATTCCTCATACTGGGACACACGGGTGTAAATACCAGGAAAGTTAGGGATGACACAGCTGATTTCTACAGACAAAATTCCAACCTGGACCCAGCTATCATTAATTTTGATCACCAGTGGTCCCCCTGGGACAGTCTGTGGAAAAAAAGTAATGATATTTGTTTAGACAGCCAGAGGTTATCATTTAGAGCTGCCTCATAAGCGTCCACCCTGCTGACACACAAATCCACTTGTTAAAGTTTGGAAATAAACATATAGAACATTATTTTAATTTTGAGCACTAGTGGTAGGTAATGATGTTTTGAATGGCCAAACTTGACAATAGTTTCAGGGAGACAAAAGCCCCTTTTACTCAGACATCATCTCATATTAATGTTAAGAAACCCTTGATCACGCCACCTTTGCTTGTTTACCCTGAACCAAACTGCATATTTTAAATTAGAAAATGTAAAATTTTATTGGGGGAGGACCCCCAAACACCCCACCAAATGCGTGCACCTAAGTCTTCCACCAATTAAAGGAAAACCCTTCTATTCTGCTTATATCTACCTTACTTTCTCTCACCTTTGTTAGGATACATTTCTCCCCTGGCAGTCAACAAAACATTACAAATACACAAAACACACAAATAGCAGTGGTTACCTGACATCCATTAGGTTTGGCTACAGCACAGATGATGCTCTCTGTGATTGTAGTCTTGTAGTAGCATCTGCACTGATTGTTTCCCACTATTGATGTGTTGACCTGCTGTAGGATGTTTGTGGAAGTACCTGGAGAGATTTTAAAGATGAGAATAATTAATTTAAGTAATTAAGATTAATGTATAAAATAAAGAATAAAACAAAGCCAGTTTAACAGATCACAACTGTAGGCACCATGGCACATTTAAGTTCTTGTAATGAAAAACAAACTGCAATATTTCTCCTTAATTGTACAATATATGAACTTACCGTAGGGCCAACCAGTGATCCAGGTGTTAGTCCCAGTGTGGAAAGTGCTGTTTTCTGAGGCCAAGCATACTGGTCTTATGTAGTCAGTAAAATTCACAGAGGCCGACAGCTTCAGCAGAGCGATGTCGTTCTTTAAAAAGCTGTATAAAGGGTGGCGAACCGTCTCAGCAACTCCCCGTGACACTTCATTGTTGTTTGGAGCTGACTGGTTGTGGCGGCCCAGATGAACTGTTAAGTTCCGAGCCCTCGAGGACAAAAAATGAAAGAGTAATTTTTTTGGTTTCTACTGTTGATAATGAGCCTAGTATCAACTGAATACCAGTGAATTTAAGTGGTAATACTGTAGGCCCAATTTACAGCCTTTATTTTTCTGTACTTTTTTTTTCAAACGTTTTGCTTTTTTATTTTTTAGCTAGCTTTCTCTACTGCTTGTAGCTTTTGCCAGTGAAGTTCGGTGACCTTTCAACTTGGTTCAACAATTTAGGAAATACATACTGGCAACAGTAATGAGTTATAGTCCAGCACATTTTCCACAAAATGTTAAATTATTCCCGCAGGATATGGTCTGTCTATATGGACTGTATGCTGGCTGAGATATGATCACAATGTGAAAACTTGCATATTATGTATCATTGCCACCAAGGTCCAGATCTTGCACTCAGTTAATCTGTTTCTTACCAAATAAATTTAAATCAGTAGATTGTGTTTGATTAAAACTGGATCTTCTTGTCTTTTCCGGTTGTGCATGTTAGTGCTGTGCACTGCTTTTGGTTGTAGATACATAAACATACTGTACTGGTGTGTCACAGTTGGAATGTGGATGGTGGAGCTGCTTGCTGTGCACAGGAGCCATAATTATTAGCTACAACTATGTTGACAGGTCACCTGAAGAAACGTGTTGGATGGGTTTTGTCAAATACATCAAAAGTGCGTTTTCACTTCCTTGAGAAAAGAATTGAAAGAGACAACACTGCTGGCCTGTATATGTGAATTAGATTTTCTCAAAGGAAAAATGTTCTTACTTCAATAAAACCCAGATGATTCTTTACTAAGATAAAGCAATCATCTATATACCAGTCTGTGTTACTCTAGCATGTCCTGCTGCCAACAAACCAAAGTTTATAAACGACATCTTACTACAGTAAGTCCTCACCCTGTTATGCAGTAAGCAGCTGTCAGCACCCACTGGTCGTTAATCAGTGACCCCACACAGATGTATTTACCATCTTCTCTCAATTCGGCCTGCCAGGGCCAACTTCCTGGGGAGGCATCTCCACCTCCCACAATTCCAGTGTTTTTGGGAGCTTTGCCGCAGTCTGACAGAAGAGACGAGATGAGAATTAAACATTATATGGGACTTCAGTTACACAGTGGCTCTGTCAGTGCCTATTGAAATGAAAAAAAAAAAAAAGTCCATGTTCACATGGGGTTATTATTATTTATTGTTGCCACAAATGATCACTAAACCAGCTGATTATTGCTTTGTTCATCTGGAAGCTGATCTATAAACATGAAATATATTAGGTCAGTTCTGTTTATATGATACATTCTCTATAGATGCCTGAGGGAAACAAAACCTGAAACTTGAAGAGATTGTAACGTTTGGATGCTTACCCTGTGACTGACAACCTGAAGTTTAGAACAGAGAGAAAAATATGTTAAGCAAACACAGACAGAATATGTTTGATAAATTCAAAATTGTTCCCAGCAAATGTACAAAAGAACTAAGGTCCAATGAGAATGTAGCACAGTTACACAGAGGAACACTCAGAGAAAATGCAAATACAATGGGAAAAAACTTTTCTCCAACATGAACAAGTGTAAAATTTTAACACTGTAGCTCAGTCGACAAAATACTAATGACATTTGAAGCATTTGGTCAGACTTTATGAACATTACCATATAATGACCCAAAGGATGTTCATATTTTCCTAATACTGAATGTTCCAAAGAAAACAGGCATTGTTTTGATGTCTCATAAGGTTATGTAAAGGGTTGATGGGGAACGATTTAACTGTGGTGTAATATATTTATATGCCAATTGGGCCCTTTCACAGTAACTAGATGGATAAATTTTACCAAGTTTATTTACTTTTACTCGTGCAGTTGTCAACCCAAATGCAGACAAGTCAGAGAACTGTCTTGTTCTCCTTCCTTTCTTGACATGAGCCAAATAATGAGAAAAATCTGCAACAGTCTAAAGAAAAACCATCTTTCTTACCTTTGGATAAGAGAATGATCACCACAGTGAAGCCACACAGAAACTGGTGGAGAGCCATGTTAACAGTGACTCCTTCACTTTGTCCTCAGAGTATTAAATGTATATCACCCACAGTTACATACCATCTATCAATCCATACGTCACTGAACTCTTCACATGACATTAATACAATTCTTCATGAGCTTCTTTTAGGGACATGCATGCAGTCAAACATGTTTTTCTTGATACCTGTGGTCTTCTGAAGCATCCGTGTAGTTGCACAACAATAAGGTATGGCAGTTTATTAGGTAACTATAGCCAACACTAATGCACTTTTATACAACAGTCCTGCAGTAAGTGAATGTTAAGTGAAATTTTCCCCCACCAGCAGTAACTGAATCAGTTTTCATTACTTTTCAAAGACTGAAAAGACAGCTGCTTATCAAGTTGCTTCGCTCTTGTACAGTGGGTACCAGTAGCAACATCATGGCCTTTGGATAGATATTGGTTTTATGAGCTTCACATCCTAAACTAAAACACAACTTTGGTGATGTAACCATGTAACCACAAATGCAGATGATGGTATTGTGGTAAATGCTAAATCATAGTGTAACAGAATCACTAGCAGGGAGGACTTGTGTTGTCAGTGAACTGAACTGTGAGTTAACAGTCATGATCTGCTCCTGTGCAACTTTCTGGACTTTAGATTCTCTCTGAGAATGAACCACTGAGGTTTGAGCTCCAGGTGACTTATGTTGTGTTTGTATGGGAAACAATGGACTGTATAGACTATGATCCAAGTTTGAACAACTCTGAGGGGTGGAGAAACAATATTGCAACACATTTTCCTCTGCTGGGTTTGTTTTATGTGATTGACAGTCAGAAATGTTTGTTAAATGTTTCTTGCTCTGCAGCATGTGGAGACTTAAAGTAAGCAGTGGTGCATGTTGTGTTTTAGAGTTTATAGAGTGTGTCCAGTGTGGTTGGACCCCGTAACTTTGAATTCTTATACTGAGAAAGTTCACTGTTAGAAATGTGACACCAATCTCATCAATAAAAGGTGACTTTACCGGTTAGCATTAAATTTGCGCCAGTGATGTTTCCTCCTTCCTCAGCCACCATTTTCATTTTTCACTGCGTAGCCAAGATGGGGACCATTGAGGGGAAGAAGCGCCTATTGTTCCACACTGCAATATTCTGGCATTTATAGTGAACTGCATGTTGCCATACTTATCAGTATGAATGTACTTGTGCACTCAGCATAGCGTGAGTATGAAATAATGTGAATTGAGACCAAAAACACTCAGATGCACACACTGTTAGCAGCCTGCCCAGTACCAAACTTTATACATATATTGATATAATACAAATTTAAAACTGACAATTCAACACAGTTTTTTATTTGAAGTCAAGTTAGTCAAACAATCCCATTTGTAATTAAGTTAGATCACAATTTATTAGAAAAACAGAAAATACTCTGCTACAACTTAATTTCAGATAAGTGGAAGAAAATGGTTGGATGGATGGACAGACTCTACAATGAAAATGTTTTTGTGCTGTTATCATACAGAGAGGACTCATTATCAAACAGTCAACTGAGACATTTGGGAACAAGAATTTTAAACCGTTCGTTTCACATTTTCATTTTAGGCATCACCAGCCAGTACAAAGAGAGAGAGAATAAGAGCACAGAGTGAGGTGAAGTGAGAGAAGTGGATCACATTTTCACCACCGTCAAATACACTGTCACCGCCCTTATTGTCACTAGTGGTGGTGGTGATGGCGGTAGTTGTGGCTGTATTGGTGAGAGTGGTGTCGGTGATAGTAGTATTGGCTGCGTTGGTGGTAGTGGTGGTCTCAGTGGTAGTGGCTGTGTTGGTGGGAGCAGTTGTGTAGGTGGTAGTGGTGGTTGTAGCAGGTGGTGATGTTGAACAGGTGAAGTTTAGGTCGCTGTCAACTCCAGGGGACTTGAACGTAACAAAGCCAGCTCTGTTGGTGCCAATGTTTTTTCTGATCCATTCCTCGTACTTGGACACACGGGTGTAAACTCCAGGAATATTAGGCACGGCGCAGCCTTCACCAAAACTCACAACTCCACTCTGGACCCAACTGTCATCAAGTTTGGTCACCAGTGGTCCCCCTGAGTCTCCCTGTGGAAAGAAGTTGTTGAGACAGACAGAGGTTATCATTTAGAGCTGCCTCAGAAGCATCCACCCTGCTGATGCATGAATCCTGTAATGCTGTTTGGTAACACTCGTCAAAGTTTCATGTCATTCGAACGTAGTAAGTACAATTGTTCATGGTGTTACGTTGCTGCTTGAAATTTTTGCAGAGGTAAAAGGTCTTGCAAGGAAAAAGTAACAGATACATGGAATAAACACATCCAAAAACAATATTTTCAGTGACAAAATAACTGGGACAAACCATGAGAGGTTTTCTAATTTGGTTATGTAGCAGTAGGCAAACTACACCAAATGTACTGATGCACTGATAAAACTAGATTTCAAACAAATTACAAGTTACAGATTACAGTTTGAGTATTTGCAAAATTTTACAACTTTTACACGGAGATCATATTTTATTAGTGTTAAGACCGTTGTACCTTTTACACAGAACAGTGAGATGGAAAAAAGTGCAAGATACCCACCTTGAACAGGCTGTATAAAAGGGGTTACGGACACACTGGTAGAAATGTGCATGACTTCCAGGTCCATGTAATTCCATGTAATTTTGCACGTTTTAGGAATGTTAAGTATGATTTTTATTGTTGTTCTTTTTGCAACAGATAAACATGTAAAATCTGTCTTGTAGCTGAAACTGGAAAGGGAAGTACATTTTTTCAGGATGCTCCTCTGTGTATATCTTAACCTGCTTTCTCTTACCTCTCCGTTAGGATACTTTTGTCCCCCTGGTGGTCAACAAACATTACAAATACACAAAATACACAAATACACAAGTAGTGTTGGTCACCTGGCATGAATCTTTGCCTCCAGCTTTGAGCCCAGCACAGATCATGCTCTCTGTGATGAAATATTTCTTGTGATAGCACTGGCACTCGTTGTTTCCCACTATTGGTACTTTAACCTCCTGTAGGATGTCTGGGAAAGTGGAACCTAGTTGGAGAGATTTCAAAGATATGATTAATCAATTCAGTTAATTAAAATTAGATTATTGTTTAGAATAAAACAATAATCAAACCAGCATTTGACCTGACTCAAGCCCCTTTAACAGATCACATCTGAAGGTGTTGTGGCACTTAGAAATACTTTTTATGAAAAACAAACTGCAAAGTTTCTCTTTGTACAATCTGTGAACTTACCATCAGGCAAAGTAACACCCCAACCAGTGACCCAGCTGTTAGTCCCAGTGTGGAAAGTGCTGTTTGCTGAGGCCAAGCATACTGGTCTTATGTAGTCAGTAAAATTCACAGAGGCCGACAGCTTCAGCAAAGCTATGTCGTTGTTGTTGCTCAGGAAGTCATATAAAGGGTGGAGAATGATCTTAGTGACTCCTCGTGACACTTCATTGTTGTTTGGACCTGACTGGCTGTGGCGGCCCAGATAAACTGTTACACTTGGAGACCTTGAAGACAAAATAAAATACCATAGATGAGTAGCCTTTATTTTTCCTTATTTCTGGCAAACTGTTTTCTCTTTTTACATTTTAGCTAGCCTATTGCCAACAACCCAAAAACACACAGTTTGTAAAGGAGAACTTGCTAGAGTAAGTCCTCACCCTCTTACACAGTGAGCAGCTGTCAGCACCCACTGGTTGTTAATCAGTGACCCCCCACAGAAGTGCTCATTGTCTTCAATCAAAGTGACCTGCCAGGGCCAACTTCCTGGGGGCGCATCCTGACCTCCAACGATTCTGGTATTTGTGGGAGCTTTGCCGCAATCTGACAGAAGAGACAAGAGTTAAACATGGTTCTTACACCTCAGTTAGACAATAGGTATGTCAGTGTGTTTGAAAATGATCCTTTTCTTTTTTTTTACCACCCATATAGTCAGGGTATGGTTAAGTTTATGCCACTAAAAACAAACTACATTAATTACTGTGTGGACAGTGTTACCAGCACAAGACTGATCCGTGTATTCCCCAACCAGAAACTGTGAATGATGCATGATGTGCGGAATTTAATCAAAGCTTGTGATACAGCCGCTTACAGCACAGCTAGGAGGGAGTTAAAGAGGGGTATCAGACATGCCAAATTCAACTTCACCCAGTGAGTCGGTTCCCACTTCACCAACTCATCCAACCCGTCAGGTATGGGACAGAGTCCGTGTGCTTACGGATTACAAAGGAACAACATCTTCCCCCAACAGCAGCACTGCTCTGGCTGAGGACTTGAACCTGTTCTACACCTGGTTCAACAGGAACAACACAGACCAGGTGATGCAGCCCTTTCCCACTAACGACCCTGCCCCCATCCTGAGCCCCCATGAAGTCCAATGCTGCCTTCGGAGGATCAACCCCAGTAAAGCGCCTGACCCTGATGGAGTCCTGGGCCGAGTACTCAGAGGCTGCGCTGACGAACTCACAGACGTGTTCACTCACATCTTCAACCTCTATATAGACCTCTATAGACCTGTGGCACTCATCCCTCTACCTGCCAAATGCCTGGAGAGACTGGTGTTGAGACACATCAGGAGGATCACACCAGCCTCATTCGACCCACATCAATTCGCCTATAGGGAGAACAGATCAACAGAGGATACCACATCTCTTGTTTTGCACACCGTGTTGGGGAACCTTGAGCACAGGAGTGCATATGCAAGGATGCTTTTCATTGACTATAGCTACGCCTTCAATACAATCCTCCCAAATAAACTCACACTCAGGAACTACAGGACCTTGGTCTCACTTACCCACTCTGTAACTGGGTTTTGGACTTCTTGACCACACGCACTCAATGTGTAAGACTGGGCAAATATGTCTATGTTATTGCAGTAAATCAACACTGTCACTAAGGCGGCAAGAAGGTTCTAAAGACTCTAAATTGCCCGTAGGTGTGAATGTGAGTGTGATTGGTTGTTTGTCTGTATGTGTTGGTCCTGCGATTGACTAGTGATCCGTACAGGGTGTACCCCTCCTCTCGCCCATTGACAGCTGGGATAGGCTCCAGCCCCCCTGTGACCCTTAACGGATAAGCAGTATAGATAACGGATGGATGGATGATTTACAAGCATGAAATGTATAAGGTCAATGCTGTTTATATAATCCATTTCTATAGATGACTGAAGGAAACAAAACCTGAAACTTGAAGAGACTGTAAAGTTGCACTTGGATGCTTACCCTGTGACTGACAACCTGGAATTTAGAACACAGAGAAAAATAAATTAAGTAAACACAGACAGAATATGCTTAATAAGTTTTTAAATTGTCCTAGTATTTCTTCAATGACACATCTGCACTTCAAACTCTGACTCAAATTCACATCACATCACCTGATGATTTATTTTTGACATTACTGTTACATCTTCTTTTTCAAAATATTTACTGCTCAAAATTGTTCTCAGCAAATGCACAAAAGAAATGAGGTCCAGTGAGCATTCCTCAGTGTAACTGTCCAGTGTATCACAGTTATACAGAGGGACACTCAGAGAAAATCCAAATACAAGCACTCTATAGTAATACTTAAGTCACTGTTTTAATGACAATATAATATCAGTCACTCTGCTTTCACTTAGTAAATATTTGATGAAATATTTGCTCTGTAATTTTAAGGGCAAATTACTTTTTGTACTTTTACTTGAGCAGTTGTCAACCCAAATGCAGACAAGTCAGAGAACTGTCTTGTTCTCCTTCCTCTCTCGATATGAGCTAAATAATGAGAAAAATCTGCAACATCAAACAACAACAAAACATCTTTTTTACCTTTGGATAAGAGAATGATCACCACAGTGAAGCCACACAGAAACTGACAGAGCGCCATGTTAACAGTGACTCCTTTACTTTCTTCTCAACAGTAAATGCATCATACTTACGTTCAGCTCCACCCACAGTGTCATTCCATCTATCAAACCATCCTCATACTTTCATACCTGCTCACAGAATGTACCTAAAGTTTTTAGGTAAGTTCCTTGTGAGTTTCCTATCGAGACTGTGCATCAAGTCAAACATGTTTTTCTTGATGCTTGTGGTTTTTCGCAGCTTGGACATAGCTGTGCACTAATAAGGTGCACCCACACTAATCAAACACTAAAGCAGTCTTATACAACAGTCCTGCAACATGTGACTGTTAAATAACATGAAGTGAAATTTCTCACACAAGCATGTAACAGAATCAGTTCTCACTACTTCCCAAAGACAGGAAAGATGACAGCTAATCATGTTGCTTCACTCATGTACAGTGAGTACCATTAGCAACTTCATGGCCTTTGGATAGATATTGGTTTTAAGAGATCCTATGTATCTTCGTGATTACATCATGAAATTTGGCATTGTCATTTAACAGCTGATTGCTGTTTAAGGTAAAATAGTTACACTAAGGCTTAAAGTGCAAAAACACAACTGACCTGTAAGTTCAGTCTGCACCTGGACTCTGGATTTCCTTTTTTGTTTTGTAATGAGTTTTCTTTGTCAGTCTTGTCTGAGAATGAACCGCAGAGGTTTGAGCTCCAGGTGACTCATGTTGTCTTTGTATGAGAAACAAATGAGTGTATAGACTATGATCCAAGTTTGAACAACTCTTGAGGGGTGGAGAAATAATACGTCAGCAGCTTTTTTCTTCTGCTAAGTTATAGGTAACTTATCACACTGTTTTTAATACCTGCACTTGGTATGTGATTGACAGAAACCCAGTTTTGCAGTTGCCAACCAGCAGTTGCCAACCAGCAGCGCTCAATGGTGTTTTCTCTTATTTTGGCTGATCAGCTCTTCCCAGGACTGTGGTTGGCCTGAAATCACGCTCTAATTTAATAGTGTGAGAAATCTATGCTCTACTGTAGTACCTTTGAACTTTCCGTTTGTTTTTACGCTGTGCTTTTCCATTGCCCACATTTTCATTTTCCACTACATACGCAAGATGGCGACCATTGAGGGGAAGAATTGTCCATCGTTTGTTGCCATACTTGTCAGTGTTAATGTTCTTATGCACTCAAAACAGTAAGTGTGAGTATGAAATAATGTGAATTGAGACATAAAAGCACAGATAAACTCACTGTAAGCAGCCTGCCCAGTACCAAACTTTATTCATATATTAATGGAATACAGATTTATAAATGACAATTCAACAGTTTTATGTGAAGATGAATTAGTCAAACACTCCCATTTGTGATTAGATTACATTACGATTTAATTATAAAAACAGAAAATACTGCCACCACAACCAAACCTCAGAAGTGGAAGAACATGGTTAGATGGATGAATATTCCACAATAAAAATGTTTTTGTGCTGTTATCATATGAAGAGGACTCATTATCAAACAGGAACAAGAATCTTAAACCGTTCATTGTTTCACATTTTCATGTCAGGCGTCACCAGCCAGTACAAAGAGAGAGAGAACGAGAACACAGAGTGAGGTGAAGTGAGAGAAGTGGATCACATTTTCACCACTGTCAAATACACTGTCACCATCCTTATCATCACTAGTGGTGGTGGCAATGGTATTAGTGGCTGTAGTGGTGGGTGGTGATGTTGAACAGGTATAGTTTAGGTCACTGTCAACTCCAGGGGAGGTGTAGGTAACAAAGCCTGGTCTGTTACTGCCGGTGATGTTGCTGATCCATTCCTCGTACTCAGACACACGGGCGTAACCTGAAGGAAAGTTGGGCTGGGCACAGCCTTCATAAGTAAAACTTGCAATTCCACCCTGGACCCAGCTATCATCAAGTTTGGTCACCATTGGTCCCCCTGAGTCTCCCTGTGGAAATAAATTAATGATATTTGTTGAGACAGACAGAGGTTATCGTTTAGAGCTGCCTCAGAAGCATCCACCCTGTTGACGCTGTCTGGTAAGAGCTTAGGTATGAGCTTAGTGTGTAGGTTTTCTACTTTAGTGAATGTAGGATGGACTGATGCACTGACTGACTCCCCACCAAATATGTGCACCTGAGTCTTCCACAGATTTAGGGAGAACCCTGCTATTCATATCTTTCCCTGCTTTCTCTTAACGCTGTTAGGATACATTTCTTCCTTGACAGTCAACAAAGCATTACAAATACACAAATAGTGGTGGTTACCTGACATGCACCTTTCCCTCCGGCTTTGGGCCCAAGACAGATCACGTTCTTCGTGATGATAGTCCCGTAGTAACATTGGCACTCATTGTTTCCCACTACAGGTACTTCTACCTCCTGTAGGATGTCTGGGAAAGTGGTACCTAATTGGGGAGATTTCACATACATAAATGAATTCAATTAATTGAGATAAATGTACAAAATAAAACAGCAATAACAAAATCAGCATTTGACTTAAAGGCAGAGCAAGATGGCGGACTCGAGTGTGTCCACTTTTTTAAAGTTTAAACAAGTGTAATATAAAACGTCATCAAAGGAACAATGTTCACACAAACACAGCTTCTACAACACAGTGGAGTAAAAACTAGTGTGGTTTAGTTTTTCCAGAACAGTGAGCGAAGACAGGCCTGTAGATTTGTGTCTTAGCTAACAAGGGAGGTAGCTGGCATAGCACTTCAAATTATGCATCAGTCCCACAGTGATAGTAACTGTTTTCCAGATCTTTGTGTCTATAAAAGCCTTTGCAAACAGTGTATGGACAAACTTGACAATACAGAGCAAACGATGGAGCACTTAGGTTGGTTGTTATGTCCGTTTCCTCTTGGGGTATTTGTCTGTCATTACCCCATCTCTGTTCTGTGGTGTTCTGCTCCCACTGCCCCCTTGATACCCTCCCACCTCCTGAGCATGAGCACAAATGCCATGATTGGCTGGAATCATTCATTTATATCCCAATTCTAGAGCCAGGGCTGTGTAGAGACACTAGAGGTTTTTTCAAAACACACCCAGAAGGGGCAGCTAGTGGACAGCATTAAATGACTGCATTTTTCTCTTTGTACAATCTGTGAACTTACCATTAGACTTGGTATCACCCCAACCAGTGATCCAGCTGTTAGTCCCAGTGTGGAAAGTGCTGTCTGCTGAGGCCAAGCATACTGGTCTTATGTAGTCAGTGAAATTCACAGGGGCCGCCAGCTCCAGCAGAGCGATGTCGTTTTCTGGGAACTTGTACGATTGGTGGATGATGATCTGAGTAACTTCCCGTGACACTTCATTGTTGTTTGGACCTGACTGGCTGTGGCGGCCCAGATGAACTGTCAAGTTCATATCCCTTGAAGACAAAAAATGATATAATAAAGTTTTTGGTTTCTAATGTTGATAGTGAGTTTTTTTTATCAACTGAATACTTGTCATAGGCCAAGAAAATAAATACCATGGATGGACAGCCTTAACTTTTTTCAACCTTTTCCCCCAAACTTTTTGCTCTTTTTTTTACTTTTTAGCTAGCCCATTGGAAACAAATCAAAAACATAACGTTTAAGAAGGAGAACTTGCTACAGTAGGTCCTTACCATGTCACACAGTGAGCAGCTGTCAGCACCCACTGGTTGTTAATCAGTGACCCTCCACAGAAGTGCTGATCGTTGTGAGTCAAAGAGGCCTGCCACGGCCAATATCCTGGCGGTGCATCCGCACCTCCCACGATTCTGGTGTTTGTGGGAGCTTTGCCACATTCTGACAGAAGAGACGAGATGAAAGTTAAACATGGAGTATGTATAACAGGTTCTCACACCTCAGTCACACAGTAGATCCATCACTGCCTTTGGAAATGATCCATTATTTTGTGTTTTTACCTCCCATATAGTTAAGTATGGTTAAGTTGATTGCTTACCCTGTGACTGACAACCTGGAATTTGGAACAGAGAGAAAAACCAGTTGAGCAAAAACAGACAGACAGAATATGTCAAAGTTTAACAGATTGTCTCAATATTTTTCAAATGACACATCTGCACCTCAGCCAAACTCTGACTCAAATTCACATCTAATTTAGATGACCTGATGATTTATTTTTAACAATTGTTGTTCTCAGCAATTGCACAAAAGAACTGAGGTGCAGTGAGCATTCCTCAGTGTAACTGTCCAGTGTAGCACAGTTACACAGAGGAACACTGAGAAAATCCAAGTGCAAAAAATTTGCTTCAGGATGAACAAGTTTAACACAAACATTTTCTTAATTTACACAGTTGCCTTGAGTCTGATGAAATTTTCCAACATTTGGTCAGAATTTCTAAACATTACCATAAAAGCAACAATGATCAAAAAGATGTTGATGTAAAAACTCTGAATTATTCAGTTCTGTACTCTACTGATGTTCTACTTTAATGTGAAAATGTACTGAAATTATCACTGTCGTCCTTTAATTTGCTGTCCTTTAATGTTTAGAATAGAGAAGGAGAAAAAAACTTTTTTTATTTTAGCAGCAAAATTAAAGATCCACCTATAATTCTACTACTTTGACCCACTGGAGGATTTTCCACTTTGTGTTTATGCTTTGATCCTCTTTCCCCATTGGACCCTTTTAATCATTTTGAACATCCCTGAACTGCAGAGTGAGTGGCTGCTGCAATGTATTCATACACCACTCAGGCCCTTTAACAGTAACCAGATGGATAAATGCTACCAAAAGTATTTTTCAACAGTCTTGTTCTCCTTCCTCTCTTGATATGAGCCAAATAATGAGAAAAATCTGTAACACTGTAAAGAAAAACCATCTTTCTTACCTTTGGATAAGAGAATGATCACCACAGTGAAGCCACACAGAAACTGACAGAGAGCCATGTTAACAGTGACTCCCTCACTTTGGCCTCAACATTAAATACAGTATATCACCTTCACATTCAGCTCCACCCACAATGTCATATATCCTCCATCAAGCCATCCTCACCATTCACTGACCTCTGCATGTGGAATTACAAGCTATTCAAGAGCTTTGTGCTGTGAACAAGCATCAAGTCAAGCACGTTTTTCTTGATGCGAGTGGTTTTCTGCAGCTTGGATGTGGCTGCGCACCAATTAGATGACACGTTTTCTTTGTATGAGAATTAGCCTAAATGTTTTTATATCCCATGCTTGCTGCATTGTTGACTTTGTAGTTGCCAAACAGCAGTCAAATGTTTCTGTAAAAAAGTAAAAGTTTCAGTAAAAAGTGACCATTGTGGAAATGTCATCAGTTAGTGTGGGATTGCAGGAGTTGTTGTTTTCATTGTTAAACAACTACTGCTTGTTATTTGTAAGTTAGCATTAAATTGGCGCCAATGATGTTTCCTTTTTCCTCGGCCACCATTTTCATTTTCCACTGTGTGGAAGAAGTGTCTATCATTCTACACTCCACTTTTGACCATTTTGAGTGCAACATCCCAGCATTGTACTTGTGCACTCAACATAGGAAGTGTGAGTATAAAATTATGTGAATTGAGACAAAAAAAGCACAGGAACTGCCCAGTACCAAACTTTATTCATATATTAATAGATGACAGATTTAAAACTGATAAATCAACAGTTTTATTAGTCAAACAATCCCATTTGTGATTAGATGACATCAAAATTTTATTAGAAAGACAGAAAATACTCTGCTGCCACCACAACTTAACCTCAGATAAGTGGGAGAAAATGGTTGGATGGATGAATATTCTACAATACAAATGTTTTTGTGCTGTTATCATATGAAGGACTCATTATCGAACAGTGAACAAGACATCTGGGAACAGGAATCTTAAACCGTTCATCATTCAACATCGTTTCACATTTTCATGTCAGGCGTCACCACCCAGTACAAAGAGAGAGAGAACAAGAGCACAGAGT
The DNA here is from genome assembly GCF_001640805.2 of Lates calcarifer. NCBI lineage: Eukaryota > Metazoa > Chordata > Actinopteri > Centropomidae > Lates > Lates calcarifer. The sequence goes on from NW_026115243.1 coordinate 18,753, forward strand.
GAGGTGAAGTGAGAGAAGTGGATCACTTTTTCACCACCGTCAAATACACTGTCACCATCCTTATCGTCACTAGTGGTGGTGTTGGTGTTATTGGCTGTGGTTGTGATGGGTGGTGATGTTGGACAGGTATAGTTTAGGTCACTGTCAACTCCAGGGGAGGTGTAGGTAACAAAGCCTGGTCTGTTGCTGCCGGTAACGTTGCTGATCCATTCCTCGTAGTAGGACACACGGGTGAAACCAGTAGTACCCAATGCACAGCCTCGATGAAAACTTGCAGCTCCAATCTGGACCCAGCTGTCATTGACTTTGATCACCAGTGGCGCCCCTGAGTCTCCCTGTGGAAAGAAAGCAATGATAGTTGTTGACATAGATAGATAGTTATCATTTAGATCTGCCTCAGTAGTGTCCACCCTGACACATTAATCCTGCACTGTTGTTTGGTGACGCTTGTTAAAGTCTGAACACCTTGGAAATGAACATTATTTGTGGGAGGTATACTTATTTATGTCTCACCATGAGCTTGGTGAAATAAATTGACGTTAATCATGTACATTCAATCTGTGGATAGCTCTGTGATAGCACAAACACTTAGCCTGACATCAAAAGGGGGGGAGGAGTTTTTAGGTCATACATTTATATGGACACAAGGTGTAGCTTGTTAGCTACCAAGCTAACCACCAATAGATTCAAGGATGTAGATACTTTTTGGCCAAAGATACAGTGTGTCACTGTTAGCATTAGGAGTGTTAGTCAGAAAAATACTTCACTACAATCATTAAATGTTTTATGTTAAATACACCCATGCAATGAAATGACTTTGGAGTTGCTTTGAATGCACCTTTACACAGTGGAACAGAACTTCCTCTGATCTGAAACCACAGAATTGATCTTTTTGTCTTGTCAGTTAATCAGTCATGTGTGGTGTAAAAAAAATAAAATAAAATGATGACAGAAGACGTTCATTGAGGATAATTTCTCCATACATAAAATGACACAAAGCCTAGTTAAACAAAGCACTAAATCTTACTCTGCTTTCTCTCATTGTTAGGATACATTTCTCCCCTGGCAGTCAACAAAACATTGCAAATACACAAATAGCAGTGGTTACCAGGCATGGAGCTATCCCTCCGGCTTTGGGTCCAGCACAGATCATCCCCTCTGTGATGAAAGGCCCATAGTCGCATCCACACTCATTGTTTCCCACTATTTGTACTCTAACCTCCTGTAGGATGTCTGGGAAACCAGTACCTAATTGGAGAGATTTCAACAGTAGGATTAATTGATTTAAATATTTATAAGATTAACATACGAAACAACAGTAACAAAACCAGCATTTGATTTGCCTCAAGCCATTTCGTGGCATATTGAAGTACCTGTCATGAAAAACAAACTGCAAAGTTTCTCTTTGTACAATCTGTGAACTTACCATTAGGCAAAGTAACACCCCAACCAGTGACCCAGCTGTTAGTCCCAGTGTGGAAAGTGCTGTCTGCGGAGGCCAAGCATACTGGTCTTATGTAGTCAGTAAAATTCACAGAGGCCGACAGCTCCAGCAGAGCGATGTCGTTGAATATGAAGCCGAATGAAGGGTGGAGAATGATCTGAGAGACACCCAGTGACACTTCATCGTTGCTTGGACCTGACTGGCTGTGGCGGCCCAGAATGACCGTTATGTTTGGAGACCTTGAAGACCAAGAAATGATTTTTTGGTTACTGTTGTTGATAGTGAGCTTTGTATGCCAGGTAATTTAATTAACTGTTAATACTGTAACTGTTATTCACACACTTGCTTTCCTTTTAGTTTTTAGCTAGCCTGGTGCCAACGAACCAGAAACATAAAGTTTAAGAAGGAGAACTTGCTACAGTAAGTCCTCACCCTGTTACGCAGTGAGCAGCTGTCAGCACCCACTGGTCGTTAATCAGTGACCCCCCACAGAGGTCTCCATTGTCTTTGTTCAAAATGACCTGCCAGGGCCAACTTCCTGGGGGCGCATTCTGACCTCCCACAATTCTGGTGTTTGTGGGAGCTTTGCCACATTCTGACAAAAGAGACGAGAATTAAACATGGAGTATATGGAACATGTTCTTACACCTCAGCTAGACAATAGGTCTGTCAGTGGCTTTGGAAGTGATCAGTTTCTTTGTTTTACCATCCATATGGTCAAGATTGCTACACATGATAGACCAGCTGATTTTTGCTTTGTTGTTTTGGAAGCTGATTTATAAACGTGGAAACTTATGAGGTCAGTATTATTTATATAATTATCCATCTTCTATAGATGACTGAAGGAAACAAAACTTGAGATTGTAAAGTTGCACTTGGATGCTTACCCTGTGACTGACAACCTGGAACGTAGAACGGAGAGAAAAAACATTAAGCAACATAGACATACTGTTGGTTTAATTGTCTCAATAGCTTTTAAATGACTTAAATCTGCACCCCAGCCAAACACTGACTAAAATTCACATCTGATTTGAATTTTCTTTTGACGTTACTGTTACATCTTTACCTCAGCATGCCACAGCACAATAATTAACTGTCCAAAATTGTTCTCAACAAATACACAAAAGAAGTCAACTCCAGTGAGCATGTAGCACAGTTACATAGAGGAACACTAGGACTAAATGCAAATACAACTGGAAAAAATTTGCACGAACATGTTTAACATTGTAACACTAGAGTTCTCTTAATTGTTCTCCTAATTAAAGGAAATTAAACCAACAGATTAGTTGGTGTAATGTATTCATACACCATTCAGGCCCTTTAACAGTAAACAGATGGATAAATGTTACCAAGTCACAGAACAGTCTTGTTCTCCTTCCTTTCTTGATATGAGCCAAATAATGAGAAAAATCTGTAACACTGTAAAGAAAACCATCTTTCTTACCTTTGGATAAGAGAATGATCACCACAGTGAAGCCACACAGAAACTGGTGGAGAGCCATGTTAACAGTGACTCCTTCACTTTGTCCTCACAGCATTTAATATATTTCACTTATGCTCAGCTCCACCCACAGTTTGACACCATCTATCAATCCATCCTCATACTTTAACTGAACTTCACCACATTATTAAAATAAGTTCCTCATGAGATTCTGAGAACACACATTTAGTGAAATGCGTTTCTCTTGATCCTGCTTATCTGGTTGCTTCACTCTTGTACAGTGGATACCATTAGCAACTTTGTATAGATATTGGTTTGGAGACTTTCATGTCATGTACTAAAACAAAACTTGAAGCTGAACATGAATCCTGTAGTGGGAATTTTGCTATTGCAGTAAATTGTAATTCAACACTGTCACCAAGGCGGTCAATAACTCTGAGGACCACCTCCAAGGTGACAGTCGCACCAAGGGTTAAATACCTGGGCCCTTCCAACCAACTTCAACACACTGAAAATGAACCACAGAGGTTTGAGCTCCAGGTGACTCGTGTTTTTTTTTAAATAGGCATCTTATCTTACTTGTTTATTACCAGCACTTTCTACACTGCAGTTAAATGTTTCTAGCTCCGCAGCATGTGCAGACTTTTCAAAGTAAAGAGTGGTGCACTTGGTATTTTTGAGTTTATGGAGTGTGTCCATTGTGGTTGGACCCTATAACTTTTAATTCTTACAATGAGGAAGTTCATAGTTAGAAATGTGAGACCAATGTCTTTTGAAACTGTCTGTCCTGCTCATTGTACTTGTCAAAGTAATATCTCCATATCATGTTGAGCTTCTACTCAGCCCAATCAGAGTATTGTTCACCCCTCAAAGGTGTTCTCTTATTTTGGCTGATCCTCCATTATGTTTGTCTTAATTCTGAATGTGGAATTTATGCTCTACCTATTACCTTTGAATATTTAATGTGCACTACTTTCAGTCCCAGTGTCTGAGTGTGCATTTATAAGCTGAGTGAAATAAGTTGACCTCTGCTTTCAGTTGGCTTCTTTCTTGTGTTTGTTCTTCTCCATATAAGGGGTGATTGTTTGTCTTGAACTTGTGATCACATGGATTCATTCTTGAGACATGAGAATTACCAAAAGCTGTTTTGGCTTTTCATACAATGAAGTAGCCTACTGTTATGGTAACTACAACTGGTTACATAAGTAATCAAATAATGTTACTGAGCCAGTTTTCCAGCCCTGCTGATGTGCCTGTCCACCCATGTCTTGTTGTTGATAGTTTTTCAGTAATCAAACCAAGCCAAACCTGCTCTGATTTCATGTGAACATTAGCAGTACAAACTAAAAAAGAAAAAAGAAATGGAGAATGATGAAATGAAGGAATGAGGATGGTGCCAGTTATGCCCATCGCACATTACATGACATTTAGGGCTTGTTTTTCATGCAGACACAGAGCTCAGCTTTGTACAAGGCACACCCTAGGTCTGACATCCTTTTGTCACTCCAGTCGATGGAGGGGTATGCACCTACGGTTCACTAAAATACATATATAATACGTTTCATGTATGTGGCTGTTTTTCAACTAGAAGACACACCTCAAAGACCAGCCAAAAAAACCAGACTCTTTTGGCCAGATTTATCTAAATCATCTAAAAGTAGCAGGCACGGTATGTATTCCTAGGTACTACTTGTTTAATGTAACGCAGATTGCCGAACTGCAGTCATGCAGCACAGAGCCACTTGATAATCTCACATAACAAGCCCCAGGATGTTGCAAAATAATCACATGAACTTTTGTACTCTTTTGTATTTATTAGTCATGAGTAATGTTTCTACCCAGTCTGTTGTCATTGGGGGTAAAAGATTGGTGGTAATGAATGGCCCAAAGAACCACAGTTTACTCAAAATTTTAACAAAGTATTAACCTTTTTCTTCTGACCATCCATTACCACCGATCTTCATCCAAAAGCACTCGATAATGGACAAACTCTACATGTTCCTCTTTCTTTATTAGTTTGGTGGAGTCGAACGAAAGTAGTGCCTGAAACAGCACTTTTATTTAAATATGAATTACTGTGGGTGTATGCCTCCACCAGCCAGTCAAGCTGCAGTTAATTAATGTGTGAATTCTTAAATTATGGCCAACAATGGGTTTTGTGCGTTCACAGTGACCTTTGGCGACTAATATCTAATCGGTTTATCTTTGAGTCCAAGTGAACGTTTTGCCAAATATGTGGGAATTCTCTGAAAACATTCCTGAGATACTGCATTCACCAAGGTCGTGTTTTGTGAGGTATCAGTTACCTTGATCTTTGAAAACCAAAATGTAATCAGTTCACCTTCGAGTCTATACCAAATTTATAGATATTCCTTTAAACCGTCAATGAGATATCGTGTTCATGAGAGCAGAATGGACCGACAAAAACATGAGAGCTCATGGATGATAGAGCTGTGGACAGTTATCAAGATAAACTCAGGTGTATTGCTGTTTAGGTGAAACATAGCTATGTATCCAGGTATAAATTTCTCTTAGGATCAAAAATTATGTATCATCATGTATCTTTTTAAATCAATATTCAAGTAAAAAAGGAGAAAGAAAGTGTCCTTCAGTGACAAGATGGACAAAGACAGCAATTGTGATGACAAAGAAAAGAGGGAAGGTAGAGGTATGTAGATTTATGGTAAGACTGGATTAATAGTTGGATGCTGTGACGGGTGAGGAGAGGTTGATTGTGGCATGATATGCAGCAGCAAGACCAACTGTAATGATACTGATTACCTGATGCAATCATATGAAACCTTCTCATCCCTCTCAATCAGATGGACAGGGACAGTGGGAGAATATTGATTGGAGGTAAGCGATGAACAGGGCAGGACTCTTATGTGTTTATGTGTGTGTGGGTTTGGGGCAGAGTGGAGTAGACAGTGCTATGCAATTCATTCATGAACCAAATCCTTCCATGTTGTATTTTAATCATCTTCTCAGAATCATGTTATTTCTGTCAAGCTTAACAGTGACAGAAATAAGATCAGTTACATCCACTCTTCATAATAAATGGAGTTGGATGTTGACTGGCCATGCATGAATTTTCCCTTGATGAAATATGAAGAGTCATGCTACCTTAATGGCCAAGTCTGACTCAACAATTATAATCACCAAGCTGTCACACAGCCTGTGTTACTAAAGACGCTACTGTGAAAAATCAGATTGGCCCCTTATGTTCAGAGACAGTTGTTAAATCCCCCTGGTGCACTTGTTAAACTAGTCAAGCTGGTCACAAAGAAGGAGGAAAAAAAACAAGGTGAGACTCTTGTTGCAGCATTCATTTAGGAATATACACAAATAAAAAGTGTCAATCAGTTAATTTCAGTGGAATCTGCACAATCAGAGGAACCACTCAAGGAAGCAAATTTAATAGAATTGAATGCTCTGTACTTAACAGTGCTGACTTTGAGGAGATGGAGAGCTGAGGAATCAAAACTAAAGGAAGCTATCATGGCTTATTAGCTTTGTTGGAACCATTCACTTTTATTTAACCTCCTCTGTTGGACTGATTACTGTTCCACCGAAGAGCAATGACTTGCAAAAAACCAGGAGTCTTTCAAAACCACTGAACAAATCGTCCCGTTGATGACCAAGCTAAGCTAATGACTTTGCTAACTCACTGTTAGCAAGCTCATTAGCTCTGTGACTTATATTTTCCTACTTTTGATTGAACAAGGGTGTGGTATACAGAGGTGAACAAATGTCTTGAGAGATTCCAGATGCTGTTGGAACTGAGCTCAGGTTTAGCTTGGCATCTACAGCAGGTAATCATTTGCCCTGTGGGTTGTCATTATCACCAAGCCTCCGGTCCCCACCTACTTCATGTGGATGACTTAATGTCATGTGAAAGTGGTGTGGCTGCTGCTTTGATGTTCAATGTGAGATTGACATCTGTGGTTTAATGTGTTTGACTGCCATGAAATTTTATACAGTCAGTCATTATTTCTCTAGCCCATTAGCATACTGCCATTGAAAAAGAAATTTCCAAAGAATAACAAAAAAACAAAACAAACTTCAAACCAGTTTCAGTGTTTGCAGGACACGTCTCTCATCAGTATGAGAGGAATGTATTTTCATCGCAGGTGTGGTTACTCAGGGGCACTAAAGTTCTCATAACTAACATAACTAACCTAGCCAAAGCTTAAATGACAGAAGACGAAGGCACACTTGAAACTGCTGTTATCTATAATTAAACTTGAAAAGTGAATGTTGCTCCTTTCTTTGCAAAGTGATTACAAATGAATGCTTTCTACATATTCTAAATGTTACTTTACTTCCCACAGTGACAAAGACCTAAAGCCAGGCATTGTAATTTTTTACTGATATTCCAAAGGAGTTACACAATTCCCTTAAACCTTTTGGCAAACAGTACAGTCGTCTCAGCAGCCAAGTTTTAACACATAGATTATCCTAGTGGTTGAATCTGTAGCTTCCGGTGCTGATGAATCACATCCACTGCCAATTTCCATATTTCTCTCCCTCGCGCTTCACTCAGAACGTCATCATCCTGATTGACTCATTTTTCAAATGCAAATGCGCTTTGTGCTTTTTCTCTAAATGAGGAAATCAGAAATGATTTCTGCAGTGACAACTTGATTTGAGCTCCTGCAAAACTTCCGAGCTCTGAGTCACACTGGGTGCAGCACTGACCCGGTCATGAAAATGTGCTCAGGTGTGTCAAACTCCTGTCCCCCTGTTACGCAGTGTAACAGTTTAAAAAAAGCTTTTCTATCATTGCCCTAATGTGCAGTAAAACCCTTAAAGTACGTCTGTTGACTGATGGCACAAATCCAAAGTATTCACTGCTCGAGTTCCCACCACCTTCAACTGCACATTCTCCAAAATATTCCTTTTCAAACCTTTTCTCTGCCTGGATGAAACAGTCATACCTGACTCCCTGTTTCCATTTCCAGTGCTTTTGCTGCCTGAGTCGTCATAATGGAGAATGCTCAGCTGCAGCTGTCGGCTCATTTATCTCAGCTTGTACGTTTGTCTGGTCAATATATTGACAGCCCCCTTACCCGTGCAAACAGCAGCCCTACTGATAATCCCCAGGCTAACACTAGTATTCAGAGTGCAGTGTTGACTCTTGAGTGTGTTCGTCTGAGTGTGCGAATGAGAGAGGGGGGAAAAGAGAGAGACGACGAGGATACACACAGGCTTTTTTTGTGTGTGGAAATGAAAATGTATGTATGAGGAACTGACAGAATCTGCTGGGTGTGCAGGTGCGCTTAAAAATAATCCAGCTCAAATACAGATGGCCCTTTGCCCTGCATCTGGGCGAGGAAGCTGCTGTCTGGAGAAGCCTGTAAACTGAGCGTCCTCACCAGAAAAACAGCTGCTTTAATCTTCCCATGTTTGCTTTTACCTTACTAGAATTTCTTGTGGTTCTTTGAATAATGATTGTTGCATCTCAGACGCACAGACTGAAGTCGTTTGACTTTGTTGTCAGACACTTATAACAGCCTGTTAGTGACAAAAACAAGCACTTTAGTGAACGTACTTTGACATGAACAATTGCCCTTCGAATTAAAGTGCAGGAGCTGTTCGTGGTTGCACTGTTCTTGCTCAATACTGCACCGAAAGATCCAAAGATTTTTGTCCAGTATTTACTGGTGGAGACTCTGAATGTTTCCTGTCACAATGTGCTTTGTCAATAACAATCAGTCAGGAAAATGAATAATGCAGAATCTTTTCATCAATATTAGTTTAAGGGACATTTTGTTCTTGAGTTATAACCACGTGTGCAGCTAATCAGTCAGTCTGTGTGTGTGTGTGTGTGTGTGTGTGTCTGCCGTGGAAGATGTGAACATAC
>NW_026115244.1:0-36159 GCF_001640805.2 Lates calcarifer
TCTTAATGTAGCTGACATACAGCATGTTTGGGGAGTGGACAGTGTTGCTGTAGATGTAGGAGGGATGGGAGTTAAAAACATGGCGTGAAATGACATGCGAGCTGAAAAAACTGCAGACTGATAACACGTGAAATGACTTACTGATACGCACCAGGCTGGAATATGTCGCAGATCATTACTTACATTACAGTCCACATGTTGGCCTGCGTCAGTCAGGAAGACGGAGCCTCGTCGTTTGTTCTAATCATATCAAATCACGTTGTGTTCCTCATCAGGACTTCAAAGGATTATCATCAGTTTACATGATTTAAAGTGCGTTAGCAGATTGATTTTCTTCCCTCCAGGCAGCAGTAGCAGTGCATGCTCGAGAGCTGTAAAATAGTAATAAACTTGCTGGAGATTTAGTGTAATATCCACAGACTTTACATAGATTCAAGTTCGTTTTAGAAGTTGGAAACTACTTCTGGTCAGTGGGTTGTGTTAGATTTATTAAAATGATCACTTACTTGCACACTTTTGATGTGATTTTGACTGCGCTCTTTTACGTAGTGTGTGACGTGATGCTGTTTTCATGCTGTCCAGGTCTTTTAGACAAAGTGAGTTTAATCACAACATCATGACATTTTTTCTTTTGAAGTGCAAAGAAAGCTACTGAATCTGCCACTGAGTTGGATTGGAATCCAGCGCTTACTGTTGTCAGGACAGACCGAGGCAGAATCCACACACGAGCACGTCATTATCTGATGTGTACTGTGGTGCAGAAAGGTGCGACAGCGTCTGCAGTCGTGCAGCTGTATAATACCCAGGCGGGTTCATGTTCACCTGAGCAGTGCAGCGATCACGACAGCAACACGTTTCAAAGTCCCCTCAGACTTTAGTTAATTTCTGCTTTTGAGGTGAGCAGACGCCCCTCTGACTGCAGCTGTAGATTCACACCAGTGAGAAGGTTACACACTTCCTGCAGTCCATCACACCTGTACGTATTTACACAGACATATGAACACACACACACACACTTGGAAGCAAGTATAAGACTGTCATTTAACAAGGCAGCCATGACAGAAGCTTTCCATGCACCTGTGCACATGCAGACAAACACACACACACACTGTAAATGTTATTCTTGCTGTCAGCCCTCTGGGGTGTAGCAGCACACACACACACACCCACACACACACACACACATACATGCATGCTGTACACACATTTTTTGCGCCTTGCCACGACGACGCATTCCCCGCACGTCCCAAGGGTTCCCTGGGAGTTTCCATCACAGGAAGAGGATTTGCTTCGAACCTGTCAGTGTGTGTGTGTGTGTGTGTGGTGTGTGTGTGTGTGTGGTGTGTGCGCGCGCCGTGGTTAAACAGTGTGGAGACTTCCCACAATTCCCTGATGTCATTTGTCAAGTGTTGAAGGAGCTTAAAATATAGATGAGTGAGTGCACACACAGACTGTAAGCCCATTGCATAAATTCTATTAAACAGCAGGATAAAACCTTAATGTGGAATAATGAAAAAAAGAGAATTAAAACCTTTAATGTGCCAGTTTTTCTTCTTCTCCGTGCTGTATACGTCTCCTCCTCTCGCCCCTCTGATTATAGCTTGTTCTGATGTGATTAGAGTGGTTGTCTGTGTGAACGTATACGGGCTCAAGCGAAACATTAATCATGTAAAACAATGATTTTTCCCTTTTTCTTTGAGCGCTGAATAAATTCCTCCAGCCTAGATTTCCCTCTCCATAACTCCTCAGTCCACTCTTTCTTTCTCCCTCTTCCCTTCCTAAATTCTCCCTCTTATCCTCCACATGTTCATTCATCTCCCTCCTGCATCCTTTCTCCCTCATCCCTCATTCATTTCTCCACGCTCTCTCCCCCTCTCCCCTGTTATTTCTCCCTCCTTCCGTCCATGCCTCCTCGTGCACACCTGCTTCATTTCCTCCCCTCCTTGTCCTCCTCTTCACCTCTTTTTTTTTTCCCGTGCTCCTCCCTTCTCTCCACTCCCACTCATCCCGCCTCATCATTTGTCTTTCTCCTCGTTTCCTTCTTCCTTTCCAGGTTTCATCTCTTTCTGCTTCATTCCCTCCCTCCCACCCTCTACTCCATCTCTCTCATCCTTCTTTTATTCCCTCCTTTCACATTTGTATCCTTGCTTCTTATGCTCTGTCCTTGTCCCTCCATCCTTCCCTCCCTTTCTTTCTTTCTCTAATTTTATTCCTCCAGCTGTGTCTTCTGCTGTGGACGTTTTTTTTTCCCTCATCCCTCTGTTTTCCTCGTTTTTAGCATCACATCCTTCCTCCACTGCCCCCGCTGCTGTTCCTTTCTTCCCGTCCTCCACCTCCTCCTCCTCCTTCCCCCTTCTTCCATTCTTCGCTCTTTCCTCCGTCATTGAAAAGGATACTTCTGTCGCTCCGGTACGTCCCCTCTCCACACGCCTCTCAGCCTCCCCTCTTCCTTTCATCCTCTGCTCATTCATTCATCTTTTCCCTCCTGCATCTCATCTCTCTCACTCTCTCTTATTCCCTTCATCTGGACCTGGACTCCTTTGCGCCTCCTCACTCTGTCTTTCCGTCTTTGTGCGTACCTGTCTCATTTCCTTCTTTCCCTGCCTCCTTGTTTTCTAATCCCTTCTCGTTTCCCTCCCTCTCTCTTCTCACACTCCTCCACCCTGCAATCAGCTGTGTTTACTCCTCCATCCTCTCGCCTTCTCCACTCTTTCCTCCCTTATTCGTTCATCTTTCTTTTCCCTTTCTTATTCCTTTCTTTCATCATCTTCTCCATGCTCAGGAGAGCTTCCTCCTCTCCTCCCTTTTCTTCCCCTCTCTCCTTGCCTTTCTCCTCCTTCCTTCCTCCCTTGCCTCCTCCTGTCTTCTCATCCTCTTTCTTCCTTTACTACCTCTCTCGCTCTGTATTCCACTCACCCCTCTTCTCTCCTCTGAACTCTTAAGGAACAGTCCTGCAGTGTGACTGTGTCTGATACAGTCGCCACACACACACACACACACACACACCACACACACACACACACACACACACACACACAGTCTCTGGGTAGTCCTTCTTTGAAGGTGATGTGCTTTGGGGATTTGTCTGTTCCACTGCTGTTTGACAGTTTGACACACACACACACACACACACACTCTCTCTCTCTCTCTCTCTCTCCACCGTATACGCTGCCGAGCGCAGTTTACCAGCTAAAATACTCGTTTCGCTTGTCAGTTTATCAACTTCACAACTCCTTCACCCGCCGCTCTGCTGTTTCTTTGCCTCTGTCTCACACACACTCATTAAACCTGTGTATGGCTCGAGGTGCAGAGAACGGCGCTAAGCCTGCTCGGGTTAGAGAGCTGCAGCTCCCAGTGAAAGTGTAACCCCCCCCCCCTCCAGCAACATTAAACCGTCATATAAGAACTCCATTAAACCAGCTTAGGTGAGTCCATTAATCACAGGTATTTAATTTTTGATGTCACTCACACACACGTTCTCATTTACAGATTTAGTGGTCCAGGCCGGTTCGGTCTTGGTGCGGCGTAATTAGCCTTTTCCTTGATTTTTTCGCGTCACAGCCGAGTGTGCAGCGAAATAAAAGAAATCCAGACGTTTGCTGCTCTCAGACTGAAAGAGGTGATGATGAAGTGCTTGCTAGGAGGTTTCGCTGTTATCTCCATAGCTGATATTAATCCCTGTGCATCATCATGAGCAACACAAATAACAAAGATTTGAAGAAGTTTCTCCAAACTTTGATGTTGATTTCAGAATTTCTCTAGTTTTATAATAATTTCTAGACCCAGCACATCATGGAGCTGCATATTCTAAGCAAAGATGTCAAAAGAAAATAATCACCTTTAATCCACAGCAGCCCCAGAGCAGAGCATCACTGGTACAACACAGGAAACTGCTGGAAAAGGGTGGTTGTGCTCAGGCAGCCGTCCCCGGATAAAGTTTAGTAAAAGGTTAAAAAGCACGAGATTAGCATGTGAGATCACATTTGTTTTTGCTGGAATGTCGGATTAAGCGGTTTTACTTGCAGATTTCTGAGCTGTCAATACTCCATCTTGCCTTAAACATCTAAGAAACAGCTTGAAATCCTCTGAAATGTTTTTCAAGGATTGATTGAGCACGCCCAGCAAAGCAGAGCCAGCTAATATTCCCTAAAGTCAAATCCCCTCTACATCTGGCCCCCAGCCAGACTAAAGCAGACGCTCAGACAGTATCTGGAAGGGCTTAGAAAGATTTGGGCTCTCGCTTTAGATCTCTGGCAGTCTGCTACACAAGTTTACGCCTCTTGGTTTGTGATGCATGAAGACAAAAGGGACTTCCTGTTGCATCTGCCTGACCTAGGTGGGTGTGGCAAGAATTACAAACTAAAACAAACAAAAAATAGATTTTTATTTGTCTTTTGAGGCTATTTCACTTGATTAATTATTCATAGAAGGATTAGAGTCTGGAAATATTCATCAGCCACTAATGAGGAAGTATATATCAAGTTAGTTTGTTGTTTTGCACTGTGTATGTGTAAGACATGAACACAGTACACACTCAGAAACACACACCAGCCAATGCATAACTGACTACACATACACTATAAACTCCTATTAGTTCTGTTCTGTCCTCAAGTGTGTGTAAATTTACTAGATAAATTAGATTTGTGTAGCCAATTATTTTGCTGCTGGTTAAACTAATCTCATTTTAATGAATGTGCTAAATAGCTTTTAGCTTTTCCCTCTTGTTAGCAAGAAAGGAAGAAAGAAAAAATACAAGGAAAGATAACTATGATAATAAAAAGACAAATAAAATCCCATCCATTTGTTTTTCAACTGCAAATCAAAGTGTCGTGTAATTGACTATTTTGGAGTAACAAAAATACACAAGGGCAATCAGAGAGAAAACAACAGATGGTGAAAGAAAAGCAAATGACTGTGAGAGAGTGCCAAGGGCAATAACTCAAAGAAACCGATCATAAATAACAAAAAATGAAAAGAAAATTGAGACGGACAGATGAACCTAAACATCAGCCAAGGTCTTCTCAAAGTGACATCTCTCTCTCATGGGGAGTGAATCAGCAGCCGCTCCAAACTAAGACCTCAAAACCAGCCTGATGAGACAAATGGACTACTTTTATCAAGAACAGAAAACCACCTCAGTGGTAGATAAATGTAAGAAGGGGTGGAATTAACTAAGCACATGTAGCCAAGCACTGCACGGTTTTGTGGAATTTCATTTGATATGCTCATGTTCACTTCATGATATTTAATACTTTACTCCACAGCATTCGTTTGACAGCTATAGCTGCACTTTTTCGCATATGAAGTAGTGAAATTAGCTTTAGCTCAACCAGCTACAACATTACAAAACTTCTTATAACTAGCTAAAAAGCGTGCAGTGGGTTTATCAGAGCATTTCACTAAAAACACCAACGCCACCACTCTGACAACTGACTGAAAATTAAAGCAACTATCTTGGAAAGTCAGCTAATTGGTAGCTAAAGGCTACCAGAGCTAGCTAACATGGGAAGGTCAAGGGGCTTAATTAGCAAAGAGTCAAAGTCCAGAATGGGTATAACGATAAATTATGGACCACAGAGAGAATACTAAATGATTTCAGAGGCTATATTCAGAGAGAACCTTTCTTTATTTTTTATGTGCTGAAATTTCCCAAAGTGTAACCCTATTAGCATGAGTCCAAGCCATCTCATTTTTGCGTTAAACCTTCCCCAGACCTCCATGAACTTGTTGAGATGGATATCTGGGCATGTGAGATTATAAAGACAGTGTATTTCCACGGTCTCTCTGCTCATCACGTCAGTCAAACACTTCTGGCAGTTTAATGATGTATTTTTCCGTCCGTGGACAGTGGTCTCAACTCATCATGGCAATCAATGCACGGTGACACTTCCTCTATTTATTCAAACACTGCAGCTGCTGATGGAAATTAACTTGCCAGGATGAAAAGCCCCCCGGGTGTTTAGCAGCAGCTTTTGTCAGTTCAGTCGAGATGATACTGTTTGGTGTCAGGGAGTAGAAGAGTAAAGATGTATTGATTTCAAATTGGCACATACTATCCTTCACTCCTCCTCTTTCTCTGCTGTCTCTGTCATTGATTTTTCTCTCATCATCTCTCTGCAACTTTATCCAACTTATCACTTTCTCTCAAGCTCCCTCCTTGGTCTCTATACTTTGTACCTTATTCCTCTATTGTTACTTTTCCATACGTCCCACAGTAGTCATTTTCTGTCCAGCCCTTACTTGCCCTGTCCTTGCCAGTCTATAAATCCTAACCTGGTGCCGGAGAGGGAATAAGAGACAAGGTGTCGAAAGCCAGCTGGCTGAATCATTCTTTTCATTCCCGTCACTCTGGGATTGTCTGCTTTAGCTCGCCCGCAGGCACAGACAGCGCAGGAGGAAGAGGTGAGGAGGAGGAGGAGGAGATAAGAAATGCCTCTGCTCTTTGTCAGTTTCTTATTCGTACTCATTTGTCTTCCCCTCACAAAATGATCTATCTGATCGCATCAGCTGCTATCAGTTTACCCCATCCTGCTGCTGTACTACACCGCATAACAACAGCAGAGTCAGACCCCAATTATTGACTGATTTAAAGGGCCTTCACTCAATATCAGCTTTACTAAAAACCTGCAGGGAGTTTTTACGAGTTGACATTTTGTTTGAAGTCAGTAAAAATAATTCACTCGTTGGGTGGAACATAAACGAGTAAGGAAATGTTATGGCAGTATCGACAGCAGCTCTCTGCTATTTCCCTTCAAAATGAATTGTGTGGCTCAGGCGTCTGATGAGTTGAGCTAAACTGCAGCAGGAGGGCTTCACTTTGAGACGACAGATTAACTGAAAAACCCGCCGCTGCTCTGCGAGTAGAGGAGGGCATACATTTCCTTCACACCTACCTTCTGTGGGTTTAAATACACATAGACACATGTATAGATCCTTGTTGCCTCCAGAATTGTATGGATTTGTCTACACCTTGTTAAAATGCTTCCCAACAAAACCCTTGGCCAGCGCAGACACTAAAACCAAAGATGTAGATCAGATGATGAATCATGCCACCAAAAACCTGACACCATTTCCCCATTCACTTTAATAGGAAAGTGGTTGGATCTGTGTCAGAATAAATAGAGATTTCAACAGGCCCAAGATTAAAACAAATATATCAACCTTACAATGTAAATACGGAGGAATCCTTCACCTGTATAACAAGGACAATATACAATGTGATACTTGTGTTCCAGGACGCGCCCAGTGGGAACTCTGTCAGCGCACAAACGTCGATGCACTAAGTAACACTGTCTGAGCTGAGGGGTGAGTTTGGCTCAGAGTTAAAGTCACATCTTCAGCATTTCCTGCCTTGTTCTTGTTGAGTCTCAGACCTGATGCCAAGTCCCCACAATGCCCCTGGGCACTGTTCGCTCTGGCCTTTTTGTGCGTTTGCGCGTGGGCGTTTGTGTTTGTGCGCGCTGAAGGTGATGCATCTGTCTTCCTGTCTGAGGTGTCTGGACACTTTATTCCTGTGACATTAGCTAAAAAAGCAGCTTTGAGAGGACGTGACCAGACTTTAGGTTTCCTCACACACACACTTAGAGACACTCACACACACACACACACACACACACACACACACACACACACACACACACACACACAAAAGCTAATGGCAGAAGACAGGTGTAGATGACCACACCACCAGTCTGGTGTAATTGTTCCTTCTCCCCCCACCCCCCGGCCATGGCAGACTAATGTCAACCCACACACACACACACACACATACACATACACACACACACACACACACACACATGCACACTGAAGGTCTTAGCCTGTCAGATTCACCCTGTCAAACAGGAGCATGGGGTTCAACTGGGGTTTTAGTGGGAGTCTGTGTGTGTGTGTGTGTGTGTGTGTTACTCAGCTGTGTGAACAGATGCCTGCTGTCTGCCCCCTACTGCCACTTTGAAGATGCCACTGGCGCATACATGTATTATAGAAAGTGAACACACACACACACACACATAGAAACACCAGGCAAACACACACACATTCACAGACAGAGGAAGAAACAGAAACTCTGGACTGACTTCCAGTTGATGTGCATACATTTCCCAGCATTCCTAGCCCAGTCTGGGTGGTCTGTGTTTACTCATCTGTTTATATTACAGCCAGATCCATTTAGAAGAGGATTTAAAAGAGCAAAAGGCAAAACTGACAGCTCCTGCCTAAACCAAGGTAGTTTCCATGTGTGTTTTCCAGCAGCAACAACAGCTTTAAAAGCATATATGCAGAATGAAAATGTTTATTAAAGCCTTGTAATCCCCTCTCCACCCCCCACCCCCCGGTGTTTCCCTCGTGCCAAAAAACACAGAAGGCAGAGCTAACTTAATCACAATTAGCCCGGTAATTTGAGCTTGAATATCAATTAGCAGCTTTTGTCAGCTATGAAAAGGTCTGGCAGTCATCATAATTTGGCAATCATCACTTTGAGGTGTGAGATTTTTAAAGCAACAGCTGAGAGAGCTCCGGAGAGGCCAAATCATCTGCGGGCCAAAAAGAACCTAGATTAAACAAAATGCTTCTAAAACGCCAAGAGAAGCATATGGAAACTCCTCAGCACATGCCAAACGAAACGGAAAACAAACAGAGAAGTTGTGACAATTAGCAGTTTTTTCAGCAGTGGAGTAAAACACGTCACACACTCTCTGTAGCAAAACCGCCGTCTTCCTGCGTACGCCATTGATTGTGTGTGTTTTTCCATCTGTCTAGGTGAGAAACACTTACTCCCGTTTGCTCTGCTCTGCCGTCGATAAGCGCAGTCAAATCCACTCTCTCGCTCTAATCTGAGAGATTTAGGAATGTGTTTGCTCTGCTCTCTAGCTTGAGGAACTGAAATGCACACACACACACACACACACACACACAATATGTTGCTGCATACTTGGTCACAGAAGAATTAAGTCGTCAGTGGGCCATGTGACCTCCATCTTGGTTCTTGTCCAACACATTCATTCTCTCTCCCTCACTCATACACAAACAGGAGATAAACTCATCTGATCCAGCTGCAGCCCATTGTTGTTGAGTTTACTGTTTTCTAAACATGTTTAATATCGACAACTATTTGTCATGAGTTTGTCCTTTATTTCCACCTCTCCTCTCCTCCACCTGTTTGCATTTTATCTCCTATAGGCTCAGATATTTGCTGCAGCAGGGGAATGCTTTGATACTGTCAGAAACTGTGGCAGATAATTACGATAAAAGCGAACATGACTTTACATTAGTGGCTTGGACAGGTCAGCCTCACTTCAAAGTCATCCTCTGTATCTCATTTATATTCTTTTCCCTTACAATCCCTCTCATCAAACAGCCACAGTGAACCATCTCCATTCACTGTTCTTGTATTGTTGTCTGCCTCTTCCACCTGCCCTCCTCTCTCTACCCTCAGTGTTGTTCTCTAACTTTAATTTTGGTACAAGGACGTCTTTGATACACTCCAGTGCCGCATGCTCTATCCTGCAGTGCACACATACACATTCACATTCATTCATGCGCTGACAAAGGACGTCTTTGACCGTGCTCCTCCTGTGTTGTTTGTGTTGATGTTATCCATCCCAGAGCAAATTGAAAACGAAACATTTAATTTGACATGATGAGCAGCAAATACATGGATTTGAGTGTTTTCTATATTTCATCCTCTTATCAGGACGTGTGCGTGCTCATACCCACGTTTGTTTCACTTTTGCACTCTGGTTTGTTTTGGAGGATTAGCATTATCTGTTGTGTTTGTCCCGGCGTTCCTACACCACCCACCTTCACACTGCAGGGGCAGATAACTTTATTAGCAGTTTTACAGGAGGTAATTGGATCCCGGCTTTTCACATTTGCCTTCAACACAAACAAATCTCTGTCTGTGGATGAGTCAAAGTGAGCTGTAGGGCAGCGCCCGAATACATGATGGAGAGGTCAGTGTTTTGTTGAAGGGCACTCACTAACTTCTGAGCGCAGCAGAGGACGAAGCGGCAGTTCGTTTAAAAAGGGACTTTAAATTTATGCTAACTGAATCACCGTGGCAAAAAAAGGCTAGTCAGATTAGGTTTTGTGCCATAGGCTACAGCAGCATTTGCCAGACACACATGTTATCAGTGAAGCAGGTTGAATGTGTTTGGCATGTTTTATTTTCAGACTGCTGCCCTTGATGTACTTCATAATTAGCTATTGATTGATTTAAACTCTTCAAAAACTGACTGCTGAGTCTCTTTCATAGCTAACTGCTGTCGCTAGGCTACCTATCAGTTTCTGTGATTGCAGAAAAACACAGAATGATTGGAAAAACAAAGGCAAGGAATAAAGATGAAACATTAAAGAGAAAATCTAGGTAGAAGTGAAAGAATGAGAGGCAGAGAAATGGATGAAGGCAGTAAAGCGATGCAGAGTGATGGACAAAGGGTGACAGGTAGAGATAGATGGTGGAAATAATCAGGTAGTGGGGGAAAAAAAGCAGTCTGTCTTTAGTTTACATTGAATACATCGTGTGCTTCACAAAATCCCCATACGTTTATTGCTTTAGGCAAGCAAAGTGACTCCATTTCTCCTTGTGGCTGAAAACTAAAACTTTGGTGTGACAGAGAGAGTAAGGGCAGAAGAGACGGAATGAGGGAACCAGACGGCATAAACCTTGTGAATGAAGTGAGTAACGACAGCAGGGCTGAGAAACGACTGGGCGAGGAGGGACGCGGCACATGAAGAATGAGCGCAGGGCGGGAATTAAAATGGAGCGATGATTCAGAGAGGGGTGAATGAATGAGGGAGTGAATGAGTGGCTCAAGCGATGGAGGTATGGATGGGCGGAGAGATGAATTGAGTGATGAGGAGGCAGAAGAGGGTGATGATGGATGAGGGAGAGGAGATGCCACAACAAGGCGGAGAAGGAGAGTGATGGAGAGACGAAAGAGTAGAGGGAACAGAAATATGAAGTGGAATTTAAGTTCTGAAACACCTTTGAAGAATTACTCAGTTGAAAATCAGTTTTATGCACATCAAAAAATATATCACTGCTTGTTACATTTTTCAAACCTCCTCTGCAGCATAAGCCGCCTCTGCAATCCTTCATCTGTATTTTCAATACGCACCAAACCCTCACAACAATGCCTCCTCCTAAGCTCTGAAACTCCCTCTGAAGCAGCGACTTACTGGCTGTTTGGAAGATACTCAACATGTCAACCAGTGGATTATTGTGCATCAGCAGCAGTAGACTGTAGATATGGCAATTATAAAGTCCACAGATGGAGGAAGTGGGGGTGGTTATGGGTCATTAGAAACTTCTACTGAGTAAATTCAACCCAAACACAATCTCTCCCTCCCCATCTGACCAAACCTTAACCACTGTGGTGTCAGAGCAGGAAATGGTTTGATGAGTCATTCTTGTTTTGTAGTTTCGAGAAATGTTGAGGCTTTGTAGGACTTGAGACTCGAGTCAAGCAGAAAAATCACTTCTATACTTAAGGCTTTGCTGCTGTCAGACTTGACTCGCATAATGTGCTCAACATTCAAGAAGAGACCTGACCAGGATCTGAGTCTTGACTTGCCTCGTTTGGCATTAACCAGAATTCTCGAAGGTGGTAAGCATGGGAACCATGTGAAGAAATGATCTCACCTCAAAGGTACACTTACTAGCTTTCTGAAAGCTTTCATTAAAGTACAACCTTTGTAAATCCAAGATGACTATAGCGGCCATTTTGACTAACAAAGCTTCAAACATCTCTCAGTTGCCTTTAAAGCCAGTGTGTGCTGAGTGTTTAAGACATAATACTCACAACAAAACATAAAGTAAAGCAAGGCCTCCATCTTACCTCCATCTTACCTCCTCACTGTATAGCTTCATATTCAGCTGCATTTTGTCTCAACATGTTTAGTGACTGATCCCTGCCTCTCGTTCTCCTGCTCCTGACTTCTCAGTTTGACCTAACACAGTATTAAATTAAAAAATAAAAAAACCTGTTCAGCTGCTGCTGCGGTGCCCTTTGACCCCTATCTATACATCTCTTAGGATGACATGTTCCACACCTCCACCTCCTCGCAGTCGAATAAAAGATGTTCTGCTATTCAGGGGAAGACACACTCATCTCCAGCAGAGACGTAACATAATGTTGGCCTTTGCAATATCTCTGCATAAACAAATGCAAATTAACAACTCAGACACACTCTTCACTCCAATGTTTTTTAATTGCTCTTGCACTTTGGCTCCATCTCCAACTAAAACTGTGTCAACAGTGCAGGATAAATGCAGGAAGGAATATTTATTTTATTCTGTCTGCAGCACTGATGCACAATAAAGACGCAGAGGAGGACTTCATCAAGAAGGATGTTTATGTGGTCGTCAATACTCTCTCCTCTGGGAGTCATCAGCTTTAGGCAAAATTTCCGTTGCAAGGTTAAGTTTGTATAATAAACCAGTTAATACAGATTTATTTAATTACTGCTTTATAGCTTTAAAGGAACTGATGTAAGCATCACATTTCCACTAAGTGAATCACTTTGCTTATTTTAACTGCAAATTTTAACCTGATCATCCTGTGCTTCATCAAATTGGTCCAAGTGCATTGTTTTCAATAAACAGGTTGTTTACGCTGCAGACAGTAAACGTAAGACCCACATTACTGTCTATACTGATTCAGATCTCCATCTGTTTATGACCAGTTAGTGTCTGAGTGCACACAAAGAGGGCAGTTTCTGCTCTTGTCTTACACACTCCTAGTCAGCCTGTTTGACCGCCTGTTGCAGACACCATGCCTGGTCTCCTGTGGTTGTTTTCCTGAACCAGTCTGTCAGCCTGTTAATGACTCCTAAGCCTGACTGATTTTGACCAAGCTGCCTTTAACTGCTGCGTATAGGTTTCTGCAGGACTCCTGAACCACACTTTCCACACAGAAAGTTGACTTCATACGCTGCAAACTCTGGATTAGATTCACGGACGCTCAAGTTCTGAGAGTTTTTCAGGAATGATCACGGTTCAGGAGCTAAATCTCCTCCGTTAAGTTTAGCTTATGGCAGGTCTTGTCAAACACTGTGGGCTCCTCCACAGAAAAAAACAGACATTATACAGTAAAATTAGCAAAGTAAAGGCAAATTAGCACCAATAAATGAATGCTGATTGAGCTATGACTCAGAGAAAGAGTGGGATTTATGATGCACTAAGAGTTTTAAAGCAACTTAATTGCCTCTGTGAACTGTGTGTCAGACCGGCTGCTGCTGCTGCAACTGTTGCATGTTTTGACCACATTTGGACATACATCATGCGTCCTGCAGAGCCGTCCGTTACGAGCAGATTTCCCCGGCAGACTGAGCAGAAATGACTCCAGAGTAGTTTTAAAAAACAGAAAATGTGCTATTGCGTGTCAGGAGTTACACATATCACTGTTGACCTGCAGACTTCGCTGGAGAGCTCCCGTATCTCTGCTTGACCGGGTGCCAAGTAGCATACACAGCTGGTGTAGTGCCTGTTAGGGACTAGATGGCATGTGACTGGGCAGCTCTGCTAAAAGACCGCTCATATTTTGTCTGCACAGATGCTAGGCTTAAACAAAGCACACACACCGCAAAACAACTTGCCAAGTATTCATGCATCTTTCAGTACACGTCTGTCTTCACTGTCATGGTGATTGATTGCAAACATTAAGATGAGTGACTTTTGCACAGATCTGCTGAAACCCACCCACCTGTGAAGTGTTAAAAACAGGTTAGCGGCCTCTCCCCTGTAGATTGTCAGCAGCTGCTTTCACCCAGTGATGGAAATTACAGCCTGACAGTCACATACAACTGGATCCTCAAGCTCACAAACTTAATTCTGTTATTTAGTTGGACTCTAAGCCAAAAGTACTATTCTTACCAACTCACAGAGAAAGTCTCCTGTTTAATGCAACATTTGTTCTCCCATCAAATTCTTTTCGTCTCGCTGTAACAGATCCTTCAGCTTCATGAGAGCGGACCAACCGCTGGAGGAAGGAAGATTAATGGAGAAAAGACAGGGTTAGGGTGGAAATAATGAAGAGAAAGATTCAGGAGTCAATGAAGAAATAAATGATGGACAGTGGAGGAGCAAGTGAGGAAGACTGCAGAGAGAGAAGAGGAGCGTGAACTGAATGTATATGAGAGAGGAGGAACAGACAGGGGAGAAGATGACAGGGAAGACGAGGGAGATGAAGGAGAGAAGAGAAGTGGAGCGATTTAGATGGAAAGCTCAGGGAAGCAGCTCTGGGAACTGAAGATGATAAAAGCAGAAAAGGGAGATGGATTGGAAATATGCAGAAAGAGGATGAAGTGTAAGAGCAGGGGTGGTGAAAGTTTACATTCACGTGTTTTGACATATAGTGTTAAAAATACCTGGTGGGCAAAAGATGGAGCACAAAAGGACTGTGGAAACCTGTATTTAGGCTGAACGATGTCTTAGTGGAAACTCTTCTTCTTCTTATTTCAGTGTAGATGCAGCATCAGTATGTTTCTGCCTAAAAGAGTTACAGTTCCATCAGTAACTCCGCATCCTGTAATTACCCCTCTATATACTCATTTTCACTGGTAGTGGCAGGGTCCGCCATTCCCGTCCAACTTTCAGCTTCCCTTCACATGATTCAACAGGGATTTACAGGAAAAGATTCTTCAGCTGCTGCAGTCACAGGAAATGTAATATTTGCCACAGTGACAGAAAGACAGAAAAGACAGTAAGGTAGCAGCTGGTGAGAGGATCAAAAGGAAAGATAGATGCTGTGTGGCAGAATAATTTCATGCAAAAATACAACAAAAGATAGAAAAGGTTACTCAAGGACCTTAATCACTGCATGCTGTTTTTGGTATTTAGATCCTCTCTGACTCATTTTTCCTGACTTTGTCACAGTTTATCACTCACTCCAGCACAGTGCGTTCAGCTGTGAGGGGATATTAGAGACGAGGGGACAGGAC
Source organism: Lates calcarifer (assembly GCF_001640805.2). Lineage (NCBI taxonomy): Eukaryota > Metazoa > Chordata > Actinopteri > Centropomidae > Lates > Lates calcarifer. The sequence continues at coordinate 14,944 of NW_026115244.1, forward strand.
TCCTGATGAAGGGAGATGAGGTCTCCAGTTAGAGAATCAATGGAGAGGAACAGGTTTGACCTTTCACCTCGATGTGTCAGTGCTGCAGCCTCTCGGACCGACAGAGCGTAAATTCATCTCCCCTCCTCCACCTCACCCACTTTTATGTGTGTGTGTATTTGTTTTTGCAGACAGCAGCACTTTCTCTCTCACACTCCCTCTGTGTTTATATATCTCTCTCTCTCTCCACCATACGGACGTCCCCGCTGTGTATGTTTCTCTCCCTCTCAGTCAAAGTGTAATGTGCTGTAGCTGTAGCAGACTGCGCTGGTGGCACGCGATGACGAGGGAGGAGGTGTGACGCCGAGTTGCAGATTTCTTTTTTCTCTCTCTTACCTCCTACGATTTTTTTCTCTGCCCCTTTTTCCTGGTCATTTCTCAGTGATAGTAAGGGCATTAATCTGAGTTGTTATTATGTTTAAATGAGCAGAGGAACCTTAGACACATTCATTTTGATCTCCCATAATTCCCTAATCGCTCTTTTTTTGCTTCATTCTTTCCCTCTGATGACTCTTCTGCCGTTAAACATCAATTCTATACTCTGTCATATTTGGTCTTGACGAGACAAATGTGCAGCGCTGCACAGGTCTCTGTGATCCACATGCATGAGTGATCACACACTCAGACACAGCAGGTTTCCCTGAGGTATTTTTAGTCATGCAAATCTCCACTGTTTGTTTTGCCCTGCAATCACGCAACCCTGCGTACGCGATGCATGTGTGTGCACAGTTATTCGTACAAGAGTGTAACGCACAGGTGGGTGTGAGTCAGAGTGACCTGAATGTTTGTGTGTGATAGACAGACACAGAGGCAGTGCCAGTGGATAATCAGTTATGTAATATCAAGAGCAAGTTGTTGTAAGAGCAGCAGAGAGGATTTCTGGACAGTTCCAGATGGCGTTATTGTTTTCTGTTAAGGTCATCATTACAGGGAGAGTTTAGAATGTCTCCTGTTTGTCTAATAACACTAATGCTATTAATCTTAAAGCTGCTCTCTGTATGTTTTTGCTGTTGCTACATAGCCAACATTAGCATTAGCAGCTGTTCACCTACCAGGAGCTTTAGCTGTCATTGCAGTTACAAGACAAGAGGTTAAAAAACAGCTTCTGGGCAGCGCTACTTCCTCATCCTCTCATGTTGGACTGGGGGCAGACAGGACACTATAGTGACTCAACCAGAGTTAACAGTTGTTTCCACCACTGGAGACACTTCTTGGCGAGCTGTTTATTATTGAATACTCAGAGTGTGTATCTGTAGGATTTCTTTTATAGAGTGGTCTGTTTCTCCAGTAGTTTCATTGATATTTCAGATCGGTACAAGAGTTTTTATTGATTTCAAACCATTACTCTGTGAGCAGCTGCAACATCACACAGACAAATCTCTCATTAAAGGTGTGAAGATTAACTGAAACTGCAATAACAACCATTTATTACCACCACAAAAGGTGTGAGAGAGAGACACAGGGACAGAGAGAGAGAGAGAGAGAGAGAGAGAGAGAGAGAAAGGGGCACAGACAGTGAAGTAGCAGCCAAAGTGCATATTGAGGCTCATTAGCTTATACGTTCCCACTGAGGCCAGCTACTGTAAGTGGAATCCAATGCTTCACCTCTAATAACCAAGCACACACACACACACACACACACCAACACACACAAACACAATACAACATAATGGTTATTGAAATCTGCACATTCAGCCTATTGATCCGTACGCTATGTCTTGGAAACAGTTGGCCAGCATTAACAGCTCTGCACTCAGTGCAGCTTCCAGTGATATCTTCCTTGGCTTCTTTAGTTGACCCAAGTAATTAATTACAATTAGAGCAAAAAGGACTAAAGCCATTCTCAAGAACTGGGGTAACTGCTAGAAACAGTGCAGTTTACTAGAGTAAAACATTATAAACTGTTTAACCCACTGGAGATGGACAATTCAGTAAAGTTGTATATCATTTTCAGCAAAGCAGGAACACTGCTATTTTAAAGTCAGTAACAGACAGGAAAATGAAATGAGGAAGTGTTTTGTATATATATATATATATATATGTATATATATATAAAATTGTATATTGCTTTTTTCCTCCAACCACTCAACCAAAACCGCCATACAACACGTTACAAGCTTGTCATGGGCAGGTCGGCAGATGCAGGAGGAAAACCAATCTGCTTTGAGTGAGGAGAAGAAAAATGTTATATGTATGTCACGGCCAGTTTCAGAAAGTGAATGCACTTGTTATTAAATCTGAATGACCAGCGAACATTAAATCTGGCCATAAAATATTTAATGAAAAGAGAAGCAAGATGAGTAAATGAGATGAACCTAGCAGGCCTGTACATGTTGTGCTGCCTTGTAACTCTCAAATGTTTGTGTGTGTGTGTGTGTGTGTGTGTGTGCGTCCTTGTACATCCTAACAAGCTTATAGATTGATTATGGAGAAAATAAATCAATGCACACTGCACAGAAACTAATGAGTTATGCTAACTAGCTCGCTTTAGCGTACGGCCTGTCTTTGTCGTAAATTCCTAGGAACATGGATTAATATTGTAGAGGACGATTATATTTTTAACTGCGATCATTAGAAAGTGTTTATGTTACATCATATAGCAGTGTGTGCACGTACTGTACACAAGTGTGTACAACATCTGTTCAGATTAAGATACTGGATCTGCAGGATGAAGAGCTTTCACACTGTGCTAATGATAAAGAAGGCTTTCAGAGACTGACATTCACAGACATATGCATAACTCCAGGGGTTTATATCCACTCATAGCAAGACATAATAGATACAGAGGATAATGAATTTAGATGAAATGAGTCATTAATAAAAAGAAAAAGAAAGACGCTTTGAAGGGCCTCTGGAGGAGCTTTGTCAAGTTTGAGGAAAAATACAAACTGGAGGTGTGGGGGTTTGAAACTTTATGTTTACCCCGGCATGGAGGGTCACATGATAGATGCTGTCAGGTTGCATTATGGGTAGTATAGGAAGCAGACTGAGGATTAAAAGTCTTTGCTGCATCAGTCAAAAGAAAACTCCCTCCTCCATCTTGTGAAAGGGCAATTTTAAATGGCTGGACTACTCTTTTAATGTTGCTTTATATTACAGTGTTCAACAGCGCTATGTTTATTCAACCTGAACCATTAGGTACAGGCCATTATCTGCACACTCTATAAACCAAATTATTAGTCTGGGGCACAATGAGTCTAATGCAGTCTAATTAGAGTCTTCATCTTGGCTTCAAATTCAGAGCTAGAGTTCCACTGGTGTGGAGGTGGCAGGTAATAATGTGAAGTATGAGTTAAAGCACACCTATGTGAATGGATGCCATCTTTTAAGCAGTATCGCTTTAGCCTGAAACTCCTGAGCTGCCTCAGTGATCAAAGGCAGCACAAATAGCTGCCTGTGCTGGTGTGTGTGTGTGTGTGTGTGTGTGTGTGTGTGTGTGTCAGACATGTTTGGTATTCTTCGCGGGTAACCGGATCAATTAGCGATTCTTGAACATACGCACACACGCCCAAATAAATTCTCGACAGTGGCTGCAACAAAGAGAATTCAACTGTTTGATCTTTTACCGCAAAACACCTGAGAACTCGCTCAGGCTCCCACACACACACACACACACACACACACACACACATGAACAAACAGGTCATTTCTACAAAGAATATTGAGAGCACTCCACCTCACAACCTGCACCCACTCACGCAAACAAAAACACACACCTACACACAGTTTCCTGCCAGTCACAGTGTTAAATCTGCTTGTCAGAGAAGCCCATAAGGCATGCAGCATCTTTCACCCTTTCAGTGTGTCTCTTCACTTTAACACCACGCAGTGACACCGGTTTGCTAAAACGGACTTCCTCAGATGCAGAGATAAGGTGTCGAGGAGATGATGGACAGAAACTTCCAGACCCGCCGACTCAAATCAGAGGTTTGGAGCGCCAAGATCACAGGCACCACAAATATTCTGTACTTCAGGGTTCTTGAAGGCTCCCTGGATGACGGGCAGACTTCTGCCAAGATTTATACCCATCTGTAGGGTGACTCAGGAGGTGAAGGTGTACATGTGAGTGTGGGTGTGCTAGTCGTCCTTACACCATCTCCTCTGAATCTCCTGAAGACCGCTGAAATCTTAACCTTTTAGAACGGCGTGTAGTAGCTGGAGCTGTAGTCAAACTGCTGTTACTGTAGTGCTAACAGCCTTTACAGCATGGTTAACACACACAACATCTCTGATCATCCAGTCTGAAAGCTGCTGCATGTGTGTGTGTCCATGAGAGAAACTGTGATATTGTCATGGCCTGCAGGATTAACCCCTTTGAAAGTATTTGGATCGTGTTGTAACTGTAGCCGAGTGTGTGACACTCTGCTGATCCATAAAGCTTTATTTCTGTGATGACTGCTTTGTCGTGTACGGCCAGGCACAAACGCAGAGTCAGACAGATTTAATAATGGCAAATCTGTTTGTTACAAACATCAGTTCAATTTCTTGGTTCAGCTTATTTCACTTATTTCAGTGTGGATGCTGAAAACAGCCTGAACAAAGACAGTCTGATATTAGCAGCGGAGTAAATGTCGACAGGAGCGATGGTGCAAACTATGAAAATAAGATCAAGGTTGAACAAAAACTTTATTTCCATTATTTTGCCTCCTGTATGTCTGCAACACACACACACACACACACACACACACCAGCACTGACTCAGTTGTTCCCAGCAGAGCCTGAGAAGAACATAAAACAAGACAACAAACTTGTGCTATGACGCAGCTTTTAATATAATTGCAAATTACTGTAGGGATGCCGCACGAGCCCGGAGGTGGAGAATGACTCACTCACAGCTTACTAGCGCTTCTATTAGCCCTCTGACCCTGTAGGTCAGATGGGAGAGCTGTGTCTTGCACAGACACACAGACACACACCTGCATGTGCCTTAGTGTCACACTTTTTGTCTCCTATTTCCTTCCCACCGCACACGACTTCCACTCAGCACACAAACGCTCCATTTGTTTAGTTACATATTCATATATTCAAAACTGCTTGTTTGCTTTCATCCAATGATGTTGCCCTGGAGGTCTAACTGTACTGGTCTGTTAGGAAAGCCTTTCTGCTCTACACACTTGCTACACATACAGTATACACACTTAGGTTTACAACATCATGCACATAAAGACTTAATGATATGCATCTGTGTATCCTCTGACACCATTTGCCAAATCTAATTGAGAAAACTGATGAAGTGAGTACAAGTTTGCCCAGAGCTCTATAAATGTAATATAACTGTGTTTTCCTAAACTTGAAATGGGAAGCTGCTGCAGGACAGAATGTAAATCCCCTTTAACTTTCATGAAAACAATTAGATGAGGTCAATTTAAACACTGAGGCACTTTGACGGAATAATGAAAATTAATGCAGGGAGTTGTGTCAGCTTCGACCCTCAAGGGTGAAGGGCTTTTCTTTTTATTTGATTATAGTTTCCATAAGTACAGTTTAAAGTAATGATACATCAGTACAAATGAAGCAAGCCATGGTTATTTTATATGCAGAGTGAAAGACAGAAGGAGTCTGTTATATCCTGTAGCTGCTGCTGCATAATTAGTCTAGCAGTGACAGAAACACCCACAGTGCTGCTGAATTCATCATCCACCTCCGCTAAAGGTTAGCGAGATGGTCCCGAACCTGTATTCAAAGATTCACAGGTCTGACTGATGAAACAGCGTGAACGGTATATGCTCATATTGCTAGAGACAGAAACTGAGATGAGTTTTTGAGAATTCAATTTATTTTATTTCGCCAGAATAATCCACTCACAATCAGTGTTGCATTCCAAGGAGCCCTGGATACAAACTGTATATTAAAGTCGACACAAACGGAAAACAGAGATAAAAGCGAAGATTGACAGAACATGTCAACACCGTGCTCCTGTAAAACATGATCCCATAGGTTGCATGTGCAAGCAGCTCATCACGTCCCATAGTTACGTTTTACGGTCAGGTGACCTCTAGTGGCTGTAGTAATTATGACGGGAGGAAAGAGCAACAAGGTCCGCATTAGGAGGAGGTTTGGAGGTGGATGGATGGGTCAGCCGACTTGCAGCATGTTCTGAATTACACTGATTGGCCCAAAAGAAATTAGCGATAGAAAAGACTTCACCACACTATGTATAGGATGCTAAATACTTCTCTGAACACAGTTTTGATGCTGACTCAGTCTCCGTCGCCCACGCGATCTACGTTCGGAGCAAGACCTCGGTGGGCACGCTTTGCAGGAAAACGTCTGAGAGTCTTGAGTCATCGGGTGGAAGGAGAAGCCGGGATGGCAAAGGTTGTCTGCGAGATGAGCAGCAGAAAAAACAAGTTCATGAATGAAAGTATGAGAAAGGGATGCACTCATTGGATTAATAAGACGGGGAGGAAGAGGACTTTGGCATTATATTTGTGTCTCAGCATATTCTACGACAATTTCTGAGCACAGAGAAAGTTTTTTTGTTGGAACATAAAATATGTTTTTAGAGGAATTATTATATCACAACATTCAAAACTCACAGTCAAAGTTGAGGCTCAGATGTAGTGAGTCTCTGGCACGAATACAGACTCTGTATCATCGTTGCTCTTAAGTAATATAATCCATGTCAAAACTATTAATAACCTGTCAGCCAGATTTAATTCAAAAGGCCCACTGAGCATGTATTCCTCTTCAGTCAGTCTCTCAACCAATAAACTGAGATGAGCACAAGGTGCTTACAGATCAGTCCAGAGGGGGAACGCATCGTTTGCAGGGAACAATATGTTCACTGCTGCATTGCTTAAGATTGCTTTTGTAACGTGAGGACACAATATAGATGTGTCAGTGCTAACGTGTGCAGATAAAGCACACGATAGGCTTTGTAAATCCAATACAAACGAAGCCAGTAAGAGATTCTGCTGTGTGATGCTGCTTGGTTATTGCTATAGGTTTGATTTTTAAAGTAGGAGGAAAACAAACACAATGAAATAACTTCAGTTCATTATTTTAAAACATAAGCACTGCTCTTTTTCTTGACTGACAGTCAACTTTATCAAGAGTATTAGCTTCTTTTTTTTTTTTAACTGAAACACAGGTAGAGGAGGTGATTATACTTTTTTCAGCTCCAGGTAATGTCTGCAGAGCTGTTTATTGAGCTATAAGAAGGCAGTGCATATAGGGCAGCCTGTATTTAGCCTGAGAGGTAAAACTCAGGGGAAAACAGCACTCACGGCCATAAGTTTTATATAGCTGTTAGCTCACAGTGATATTTAAAGGCAAGACCGATGAAACATCCAGTGTGTGGTAAATTACAACCTTGGCTGTGGGTGAATGTCCAGAGAGAACATGTAAAGTCAATGCATCTACTTTGTGTCAGTTTTGGGGAGTTACAGCTGAGAAAGTTTGGTGTGAAGAATGGAGGCGCTCGCGGGAATATAGGCTCTTTAAATTCAGTTTAACAAAGCAGCTAAAATATATGTGTTCCAAACAAACCCTGCAGTGCAAACCAAGTCTAAAATATTCAGTTTGCAACACAGTATGTGGACATTAGTGTGGAAATATGCATTAGTCCACTGACTCCTACTGTGTTTTCTTATACCATATTCCCCTATAGAGTCTTTAGGTTTAATTACCAGGATCTTGGCTGTTACAGGTAGAAAATGAGAAGCCCTATTGAAAGTTAATATTAACAAGGATGCCCTGTCCTTGACTGTCACAATAAAGTGGACGTTCCACTTCACATCTCCTCTCCAATTAGTCTGAAAGTGTTCCTTCTCAGCTACGAACAGGGAGGGAGATTTATCTCTCGCCCTGTCACAGCGTACTGGTTGTTAGTGGGGGAATTGGCATGAGTGTGGTGGCCGTCAGATGTGCGAATATGTGAATAACTGCCTGTTGTCTATAATTTGTAATACAGTATCTCTGCCATGTGAAAAACTTTCTATCCTCGTACAATAATAATAACATAGTATGTGTAAAAACCAGATATTTTACATGTCTAATTACATTTAAATTGAACTATCTGCAGCATAAAATTGAGATGTTTGCATGAAGAACAACTCATACAAGTAATCCAGTGTTAATGTCAGTGCATGAGGTGGATAGGATTTCTGTATTGTAAGAATGTGACCTGTATTTTCTGCAGTTGCTCCAGCTGTATACAGGAAGTGACATACAGAGGTCATTAGTAAGCAATTCAGTTCCTCCAGGCTCAACCGATCTCAGCAGGTCGTGCTCAATATTTTTTCCAAAGTGAGACCCAAATGAGCAAAGGCTCACACCCTGGGACAAGCAGCTCATTAAAGGGTATGAGAAGCTATTGTCTCAAGGCTTATTAAAGAAATAAGTACAGGGTAACTCTTATCCCCTTTTGTACGCTCATTTTTTATCATATAAGATATGAAGCCAGTGAGGAGAGAGCTGATTAGTCTGCTGAAATGAAGTAATTTAAAGTTCAGGCAGTGTAGTGTGTACATCCAAAAGACTGAGGAGAACATGCCACAGTGGAGTTATAACCTCACACACTCAGAGAGAATGAATATCATAGACATGATTTCGACGGTACTAGATTTTCTTACATTGCACTGCATGCATGCTACACTTCCACAACACCAGTCCCTTCCTAGTTAGGGTTTGTATTTGGATGAATATATCTCTGTCAGTGATTGGCTGAGTCCATTGCCAGCTGTTGTTTTGAGGTGATTTTTATTTTGCACTGATTTCTGTCTTTCACAGAACAGGCCAGTAACTAAATGACCATGAAGTCGTCTGCAGTGGTTGCTGTCTGACCGATTGGTGCTGAAAAGTGACGTCAGTTCATGAATCATGTTTGAGAGTGTATGTGCGGCTGTGCACCCTGATCACCACTAAGTCTCTAATGTGTACCACGTAGCTTCTAGTGTGCCTCATGAACCACAGTTCCCCCACTTTGCGTCTGGCTGAGGACCTTTGTTGCATAATATTTCCCATCTCTCTCTTCCGTTTCCTGTCATTCTGCTTTCAGCTACGTATCTAATAAAAGCATAAAACACCCATAGGCAGAACTATAGATTTACTCACATCCAGGGGCTCTGTACAGAGAACTGGTTGAAAAAATTCAATTTGGCAAATTCTACTTGAAGCATGAGCTTGACGTCAGTGAAATAAATCCTGCGCTGTACTGCTCTGTGGCCCCTTTTTTTGTTTCATTGACCAGCAGGTCAGTCTAATTTGTAAGTCCATCAAGTCACTGATTAGCCTGTAGTGCCTGTGAAGAAACGGCGCGTCGAGTCCTCCTCATTGTGCATGCTGTGTGTATTTCTGTGTGTACCGCACAGCGCCTGCAATGTGGAGGCTGAGACACGCAGAGACGTCTCACGCATGTTTGGCTTTCAAGGACGAGTCACACAGAGAAAAATAGTATCTTCACGTGTTAAGTTTCCATTTACTACATATACACCCACAGGCATACACGCCTACACCACGCACAGAGACACTTAGAGATGACCAACCACAGACCATCAGCTGCTTCAAGCGTTCAGATCACTCCCTGTGAGTCAAGTAGCCTTCACTTTGTCTGCAGGTCGCCACAGTGTCCCTCTCCACCCGCAGTTTATATACAAGTGGGTGGTCTCAGTGACGGCTCCTCTGTGGCAGTACAGAAAACTGAAGCGGTCTTTGTTGGTGCTTATTATCTGCCGCAGAGCAGCGGCACCATGTAGCTCTAGCAGCATAATGACCCATGTAAGATCCCAGTTTAGTGCTACACAGATGACAAGCTATACAACGCTGTGATTCTGCTGTGGTTAATGAACAACAACAAAAAAAAGTACATTAGCCTATGTAGCACAAACTCAAATTACACGACCAATTTGGTGCCTGGTCCCACTGGGTTATTAATGCTAACAGCATCACCACAATCTTTGCTTGATGTCACATTGAGGAGATTTCCAAACATCTTGCCATTTGCCTCAGTGTTTTCTCCCCCAATTAGCTCAAATGCTAATGTAGCCTTTTCCTCTGATGACAGTGACTGTTTGACCTCGCTGGCTGCCGTACCTTCTCACTCCTGGTTTCTCTAATTTTACCTCTGCTTCCACGTCGACCGTTCCATGAGTTGCATGTTAATTAGCTTAGTGTGGGGCTAGCCAATCCCACGGGGAGCGCCACTGGGTAATTAGCTGGTGGCTAATAGGCATAGCAAACAGCACAGGGGAGGCAGAGTGGAGACTTGTGGTCGGTTCCAGACTGTTGCGTGTCTCTGATGGGTCTTGTTTCCATGTTGTCGGCAAGAGAATACATTAAAGATGGAGCGAGGAAGGGAAGAAGAGAGCGAAGAGGGAGGGATGTGGAAATGGAGGGAGAAAAAGGCATTTAGAGGATCTGAATATGTAACTTGATGTGTCTAAAGTGTCCAGTTAAGCCACCTCTTGATCCTGTGTTGTGTTGGGTGGAGGATGGTGCAGTTTACTGTCCATCTAGGGACAGGTCAGTCATACAGGTAGCTTGAAACAGACAGCAAACACAACTTACACACAATCTTCTAGTATTTGAGCCAGTTTGATGGGACAGTGAGGAAGCAGCTGAGGCAATCAATACAATCAATAAATATCCTGTATTCCCGTCCAGTTAGTGCTACAGCTCTGACAGTGGAGCGAGCGTAGAAGAGGAAAGCAAATAAATAAATAAAACCTGCACACCAAATGGTGTCATGCATCAGTGGGGTTGTCCAACAGAAACAGTGGGACCCACAGCGGGACATCTCTAAAAGCATAACCTGCTGGGAGCTGCTGGCAAAAAAATCTCAGAAAAAGAGGAGCCTGACATTCTGGATGCATTTTTTTTAAGGTCACGTTTTGGTGTTCACAGTGGTTTCCAGTAGGATGATGGCATTTTCAGGAAGCAACAAACTTCCTGACATTGAAAGCCTTCTTTTCCCAGATGTGCGTTGCCCAGTGGGGCGGACTGACCTGGTCCAAATGACTTACCCTCATCTGAAGAGAGGTCCATTTCTGTGATGAATCAGTCAGCAGTGGGTACTGAACATTTCTTTGGCTGATTACAAAAGAAATTGAAACATGTAGGAGGGAAAATGTATTGCTGTGGATGACAAGAGGACTTCTAAAAGCTGAGAATAGTTTGTACTGTATGTAGGATGGTGGAGTAGGAAGCAGCTGTCTTTGAACCGGCACATTTAGAGAGGGAAAGGCATAGCTAACGAGGCAGCCAGGCTGATTTGGGATCTATCAAAAGCAAACTGAGGCAATGTATTCTGCATGAGGACTTTTATATTGCTGGATGACAGAGAGAACAGTGGGCTGACTGTCTATTTTACATACGGTTGATTTAATTTTTACATATATCCAAAGCTGAAACCTTTTTGCAATGCAATATACATAAATATCCAGCTGATGTTCCTTGGTGAGAGTAAAGGTTGATCCGATCCACCTGCCATTTTTAAAATCCAGTTGCATACAGAATGAAATAGGCCAGAACCTGATGTGAACCTCAGGCTTTTCATCTGGTTCTGTCAGGGACAAACAGACAGAGGAAGAAATAAAGAGAGGAGAGGAGAAAGAGAAGAGAGTTTGGGGACTCACTCACTTAGTCATTTTTAGCTCAGGGCAAGTCCAAACTTGGCCTTGTGTAATGAGAGCGCACGCACACACACACACAAGCGGACACACACATCCCATGCCCACACATCAAATAGATAAACACACAACCAGGAGACACACAATCACTCACACACAGCCAAATTATTCATTTATTCAGAGAAGGCTGATTCAGGTAGTGGAAATACTCCTGCACTGGTCCAGCCCACGCTCCATTTAACACATCTGAATGAGTTACTGGGTGTGTAAATGGACAGAGCAGTCACCTTTTAAACAGACTGTGGACAATAATTCACAGAGGAGGATGCACCACATTACACACCAGTCCGACGCCCATTAGACTTCATTAGGACCACATCCCAAACAAGTCACACATCACGTCAGCTCTTGTTCCACAACTGCGTCTTTCAAGTTATGACTGTTATTAAAAGTTGTCAGTGCGCTTCAATGAAGTGTTTGACACACGGTTGAGTAGACACACACACATTTCTGTCGCTGGGATTTGGGGAGGGTCAGTGATGCATCCTACAATTTACGTACTTCTCAAACAGCAATAATCCATTTCAGAAATAAAGTACAACACCCATAAGACTCTGCTGCAGTTGCTATGGAGAGGAAGAGAGAGCGAATCAAAGTGACAGAAGATTTAACGTGATTTGTTACTGAATTTGTGAACAATTGCAGATTTAAATAAATCCAACAGTTTTCTCAACTGTCTTCTCTCTGTTAGCTGCACATGTTCTATAACACAATTTTAAGCTTGATTGTTGGGTGTTTTGTGCTAAAATGCATCTTGGGAGTTGTTGTTTCCTCCCTCTAAATTTTTTACTTTGTACCGGTGATTCAGCTGGGAGGGTTCTCTACCCATCCAAAGCTCTGGACTCATTTGGGAGTCACATAACATCACCATTATCACAGTTTGTGTGATTATCATGTCATGAATTTCATCTTTTAAAATGAATATAAGTATTTACTGTGTGTCCATATTTGCCACTGTTGTTTTTATATACATAAACTTTAGTTATTTCTACTGTGGCAGAATTTGGAAATGCAACCAGATCCCCCACAGATAGCACCTAGCTCAAGGGCAACTCACTCTGTTTTTTGTTGAGGAAGAAAAACCCTCTGGCCCTTTACCGATTAGTTTTCTAACCTCTATATATCACTGCCTTCCATTTATTTTTCTTGGAGTCAGAATCTTTACTGAAATTCTGTCTTGCAGTTCTTCCATATTGGTTTTCATCATTCATCCGTTTCATATTGTAAATCCTATCTCACCGTGTATCCTCACTTTTCAAATTGCATGTTTATCATTGGAAATCTCATAATGACAGCAGAGTTCTCGGTAGCTCAGTGGCAGAAAAACAATATGCCATCTGATTTCCACTTTTCCTAATTGCTTTTCTTTGCTGTGGCTGTCATTTTTCATTCAGTTGTCAACTCACTGCTACAAAATAGAATAGCTGATGCTCTCAAATGAGACTTTTCAGTTTGTAGTATTACTATTGTATGTGGTGGATTTTGTCCAACCTTACAATAGCTAGAGTCTGTGAATTTCCACTATGCGTGGTCCAAGGGGAAATTCTGCTCTGACCCCAGTGGTGTTCGTGTATTGACCCGCTGTTCAAGGCTTCAAAGCAACATAGAGACAGAGCTGATCATCCTCTCACCCTTGGCTCCGTCTCTTCCCCTCAATCTTTTGTTAGCTGAGGTTGTAGAGAGAGAAATATAATGAAGGGTATGGGAGAGGAAGAGGGCAGGGTCCATTGATTTGTCTCTATAGAAACTAGAGGGATGAAAGTCAAAGTAGGAGAAACAGGACAGAAGTTGCATCCAAAACTGTTGAACCGCTACGATTAAATCGGAGATAATCCAGGCAGTGGACGAATCGTGTTTTGAATAGAATATGTAATTAGTTTGTTCTAATTTTCATGCAATTGCTCCCCATTTCTCTGATTTTGTAAACTTTTGGGTCCCAATCCAGGCAGTTAATACCTGGATTTGTTTCTCACGGTGTAACAAATCCTTTTTAAATCTCTTATCTCATTTTTTATTGGCAAACCCAATGCACCAATCTTTCAATGATTTCATCATTTTGCTAAATGGGAAATATGCTTTGTGACAAAACTTGAGGTGAAGTTCTTTTAGTGTCTGGGTTCTTAAGTCATTAAGTGTTTAATGCAGTTTAAGACAACCAAAGAGTTGAAAGAAAGATGTCACCATTTTAACTCTAATCTAGCTAATCCAAATGAGTTTAATCTCCCTGCTCGAAGTACAATCAAAAGAAGCTCTTTCCATTTCGTTTCACTTTGTTTATTCAGCCCGAGGTCAGGTTCGTGTCGGTCCATTTCACTGGCAAGTGAGGTATCTTTCCCACTGAGATTATTTTCAGTTGATGGAAGACATTTTTGGAAACATTTTTTATATTGATTCAAGAAACATGTCAACAACTATTCTGTGCCTGTTGCCTTTTTCAAATTGCTGTTTCTAGTGAATGCAGGAAGATGACATCCCTATTCTCAACCCTGCTTATAAAGCTCTGATTTGTTTGTCTAAGTAGGAGAAACAGCCGTCAGTGGGCTGAACAGCAGACCTATACAAATCACTAGATAAATCAGAGGTGTGGGTGGTGACCTTTTTCTATAATTCTCAGCAAATTGTCAACACATCCAATTAAAAGATCAAAACCAACAGTGCATTAGTCTGTCAATTATTTCTACTAAATGATATACATCTTTAAATGTAAGTTTTTTCTATTGCTACATAGCCATTGTACCCATCATTACGTATTAACGTGGACTATATAGTGATACCACAAACTTGCATGCAGCACCTTTAAGTACAGTATCACAAAAATATATATTTTTATTTTTGAAAAAAAGGTTCAGTAATTTAGGAAATCTTACCCAAACAGGAGTAAAGACTGCCACAGATTGTAATAATGATACAACATGTCAACACATCAGTGTGACTCACTGATGTGTTTTATTTATAAGTTAAAGATAAATTCATTGCTAGTTTTGGACTTAAGATGACATCTTTTCAACACTGTGCGTCATGTACTTGTCATGTCTTGAATCTTGAATCCGACCCCATGACCTCCACCATGTGTCCTCCCACTTTCTTGTCTCTCATCTCTGGCAGAGACTAAATAAAGCGTATCATCCATAAACAAAGTGACACACAGGAGGCAACATGTTTCCTTGAGTCATTCACCTCTGTGTCTCTCCAGTTTGAGCTTGTCATGTTTCGCAGCTCTTGCATTTGCTTTGACATTTGCTTTCTCTCTTTGAAAATGCACAATCAAATCACACACTCACATACACGCAGACTGCAGCAGACCCCGTCGGGCAGATTAATTAGAGATGCTGTGTGGAAATGTACACAGAGCAAAAACAATGCAGAGACTCACCCGACTGTAACACACCCAGCCTCTGTCTGTCTCTGACCACACACATACACACTCCCTGTGCTGAGTGTGAGATTGGTATGCAGCACCAGTATTGCCGGGAGTCTCATTATTATGCCTCAGTCCATTAATGCATGTTATCTCTCTGGTTCTTTTTATTTTTTATCTGTCTTCATCATTTTTCTCTCTCCTCTTTCTGTTGTGGACATTTTCAGTATCTCCATCACTTCCCATATGTCTGCATATCTGCTATAATCTCTCTGTGTGGGTTCAATCTCTTCTTCTGTCTCCTTCTTGTCTCCCTCTTAGCCTCTCATTAGATTTGAAAACCCTAATGAAAAACAAGCAGGATGGAAAACACCTCCCCTCTGCTCCTCCAGCTTCCATTTTCTCTTCCTTCCCTCACCTCATCCCCTTATTTTCTGCCTCCTCTCGTCTCCCTGTCTCCCTCCTACGCCTCTCTCACCTCTCCAGCGGCTCTGTCCTTTTTTTTTTTTTTTTTTACACAGTCAGATCCACCATTTGGGGAAGAGGGAAGGGGAAAAAAGAGATACAAAAACAAAATAGAGAGTCTGCAGCACCTGCTCTTACAAAATGGCTGCAGACATGACAGTGAGAAGTCATTTTGGAAGTGCAGGTGACACCTAACATCAGGATGGAAAATTGCTGCATTTGGGGAGGCAGTTGTAAGGAGAGTGGAGGCATCTGTTTAGAAAGCTGAATGAAAATTAAAGCACAAGCAAAGCATAGCATAAACACCCTCTTTTCTTTTTCTTCTTTTTCTCTTCTCTCCTTCCTCGCCATCCTCTTGCTGTTTCTTTGGCTTTTTCTCCTTTTGCATCTCATCATTTCTCTCTTCCTTCCTTCCTTCCTTCCTCCTCCTCGTCTTCTACTCCCTCCCTCTCGCACCGTCTCTTTCCCGTCTCTCTGTGGCAGTGCATACTGAATCAGTCAGAGACAGACGGTGCGTGGGGTCTCCCCAGAGGAGGGATAAAAACACACACAAAGTGTGCACATACAAACGCACACATACACACAGACATATGCCCCGGCAAGAAAACCCTCTGTCTCCAAGCACGGGGGGGCATGCACATGCACATGAGGACGCACGGCTGCATGATTTTCGCACTGATAAATTCTGACAGTGTAATTTTCCTTATCGGTAATCTGCAGTCACTGAGTCTCAAATAGCTTCTTCAAACATGAGTGAAGCCATGGTGAGGCTCAGAGGGGGAGATTAATGTGAATCACACACATACATGTTAAAAAACACACACACACGGATACTGCCACACACATGAAAAGACACACGCTCAGCAGGAAGTGTTGCAGAACGCCAAGCTTTTCAGCAGCATGGCTGCCTTTGATCATTTTTTCAATCATTTTTTATATGATCTTCCTGTTATCTAGCAAACAATAATCACACTCCTCGTTCTCTTTCCTCTTGGTGTCTTTGTCTCTCTTCATGTGTCCTTTCATCTTGGTCTCTCATTGCCTCACACTAAGCATCTTTTCCCCTTCTGTTACTCCACTTTGATTTTGATTAACATTAACTGAAGTTAGTGTGTAATCGCCCTCGCTGGGCGCTGAGGCCCCCATGCCACCAGATTAAAAGTTTACACTTGGCAAAGATGCAGATATCGACGTTGCATAACAATTAAGATACTGTAAACACACACGAACAGTTGGGACACTTAGTCTTTTATGAGTAAATTAATACAACAGTCCACATTTTTGGACTGAACACATCATTATGTTCAACAGATGATATGATCAAAACCTCCAGAGTAGCCACTGAGTGGACCTTGCGGTGAGATTCTTGTGAGTCCCTTTGTTTTCAAGGTCAGGAATGAACTTTTAATCTCAAGGCCTGTTCTGTTTCAAAGGTGCCGTCACATGAAATCAAGAGATGAAGTCTTATTTCTGCTTGAATTTGGTGGATAAACTTGACTTTCCTCCCAGCCTTCAGCATCCCATAATTCATTGTGTGCTAGTCAGTTGTTTTAATGAGTGCCCTGGAGTCCTTGCCAACTTATAATATCACAGGACCATGGTGTAATTCGGATTTAGGTGGTTATCTATCACAGGAAAATATCTCACTCTAACTAGACCAGTGAAATATCCACTGTAAGGTGAATGTAGTCAGTGCCTGAGCCAAGGTGTAGACAGGTGCAGCACAGCTGATATGTAGACTTATCAGGTTCTTGGCAAATAAACATGGAAATGTGTGACTTTAGCCTGACGTTAAGATACCGTGAGGGATTGTCCTTAATGGAACGCATCCTTTTGTGCATCCAGTCTCTGAACTTGTTTGAATGTTAAATATCATCCAAAATAATCAAACTATCGGAAGTATAATTGCGTCACCAAAGAAGCTCAACTGGTCATTTAGGCCAAAGAAATCTTCAGAGACAGCTCTGACTGTTTTTAATCATCACAAAATGTCCATAATAACTGAAACACAATTAGTTCCAAGAGTGCAAAGATTGGTCCTTTGCCTTCTATGCCAGCAGGCATTTTAGCAACTGGCAGATGGCCACTGCATTAGTCACGTAGATATATCAGAACTAGCTTGACTCATTTTGACTCAATCGTTGTGGACCTTCAGACCAACAGGCAGTGAGGACAGATGAGATATATGTGATAAGAGGAAATAAACTTAGACAGGTCTTGGCATGGCGTTTGTACGGTAGAGTACACTCGACTTATTAGACAAAATCAAACTGCCTTTTTGTGTTGGACATGTTGGGTCACATGAACATCTTTCTTAGGGAGGACAGTGTGCCAGAACTCTCCTAAGTGAAAGTATTTGATATGAGATAATTGCTGAGGCTGTGCATTGATGATAAGATGAGAGAGGGGCAAGTCAGCACATAAAAAGCATATTTCATGCATTCCTTGAAATAAACACTGAATACCTTTGTGTTTATTATTTACTGATGATTACTATCCAGCCCTGGTCCCACAGAGATGAATTGCAGCTCAAGCACAACTGTTCCCTCACTCGCTTTGGGAAGCGAAGAAGGTGACATGGGGAAGATGCAGCGATAAACACGAAAGGACAGGCAATGCGGCGGAGAAATGACAGGGCAATTTTTAGGAGAAGGGAGATATAAGGACTTACAGGAAGACGGAGAGGAAACCAGAGTGAATGGACCAAACAGAGGGAGAGTGCGTCAGAGGAAAATTTAGGGACAGCGAGAGATTAATGGCATAAAAGCGGAAGGCCAGAAATTAGAAATGGGCGAATGGGAAGGAGGTGGCAGCGAGATTTAGAGGTGTCAAGCATAAGAGAAAGTGACACTCAAATAATAAAGGGATTAACAGATGAAGGGCTGGAGTGCAGGAAAGTAGAGGAGGGTAAGGTAAGGTGGAGGAAAGTTGAAGAAAGAAGTGATTTAAAGTTGTTTTTCAGCCCACAGTCATAGCAAAGCATAGAGAGAGCAATGAGGGAGGTGAAGACGTGAGACAAAAAGCAAGAAGAAATGATTAGACTGGATGGATCAATGGACAAACAGATGAAGAATAGTCTAGTACTATTGATAAATATCACACATGCACCATGCACACAGCAAGATAGATAACTAGACGCTGCAAGCAGTGGTTGAAGAAGCAAAAGCGAGGAGAGAGAATTAATTTCCCTCTGCAACCCTGAGGGAACAAAAGAGAGCAAGTGGAGTCGAAAGGGGAGAAATGCAAGACACCAAGAAAAAAGGAATAAATCAATGGTGTGGTTGAAGAGGAGGGAAATGGAAAAACTGAAAGGATAAACTCAAAATCGGGGATTGAATTATCTACTGGTCTGGACAAATAACTCACTCAAGACAGCAAGTTTTTCATTTCCAAGATTTCTGTCTTTATGGTTTGCATGACCTTCCCTTAATAACTTTCTCTCTGTGGCTCTGATCCTCTTTTACTCTCTAACCCTGCATCTCTTTGTCATTTTTACTCTATTAGATATATCACACAATGGAGGTGTTGATAGAGAAGATAGAGAAAGACACAGAGAGGGTCTATTGTTATATCCTTATAGTATCCTCTCACTACTTGTTGCTGCAGTGGTGCAGTGTCCTCACAGGTGCCATTAAAGTTTAATTGGACTGCAGCTCTGTCAATCCCATCCTTTTTCTTTATTTACAGTTAATATGCAGTGTTTTGCTCGAGGACGATTTGCCCTCCTCCTCCTCACTTGGCAGAGTTCATGCTGAACTTTTCTCTTGAACCGACAAGGTAGAGGATCATCCAGCCCTGTGGTTTTTGAGTATTTTCTGTCATGTTACCCACCTGTCATGACCCCTTTGGAAACTGATGCAAAACAAGTTGAAGAAGAATGTTCCTTCTCATATATTTCTTGTAAGTTACAGTTGTGCAAATGAAATATCCAAGTCGTACTTAGCTCAAACTTTCATGCTGCAATGGCAAGTTGGGTTTGCTCACATTTTAGGTGTTTGTCCAAGGATCACCTGTTTCTCTCTTCTTGAAAATCTGTGTATCTTGTTCTTGAATTGCCCAGTGTCCATTGGGATACGTCCAATCCTGACATCACAGAAAACAGCATCCAACAGCAATGCTGAACGTTTTGTGGCTGTTAAGCTGTTTGTTTGCTGCATGTAGAGTTTCCTGTGTTTGCATTTCTTGATAGCAGCCCCTCAGAAGATAAATAGCTGGGTCTCCCCACCAATCAGTCAGAACTGAAGCAGCCTCTTGGATGATAAAATATCTTCCAGTAATTGCCTTCGATTCAACCCTTCTTGGATAACCATAACCTGGATGACTGAGGAAAACTCACTTTCATTTTACAATCCTGTTCACCTTCAAAGTCCGGCTCATACATTGCATATATATTGCAATATATCATTTTTATTTCTTACTTGCTGCCTGCATGCAGCCAATCCTCATACAGACGACACATTTCTTCAATCTTGTGGAGCTCATTTTATAGAGAATGAAACAATCATAACACTGGATCTTGAATTCAGCCTTTTACAGCAAGACTGAAACTTTGATCACTGTGACCATGCTGCAGTGAAGGTATCCAATTAATTTCCATCTTATACCCCCCTCCTTTTTTTTTCTGTACATCCTGTCCATGCTGAACAGCACTGTGTAGCTACAGTACTTGTGTATTTTGAAGTCATCTCTTGGAGCTCCTCTTTACACCCAGTGTTCAGCTCTCTCCTGTAAGAAATCAAAGAGTAAGTATATTTGTGTTTGTGTGTGCATGGTTGTGTGTGTTCGAGCCGCTGGGTCATAAATGAATTTCAGTGCATTTATATTGAGTAGGACCTGCCTGTTTAACAAAGGTCTCTCTCCCTCTTTTATTCTCTCTCTTGTATTTGCAATTTCTGTCTATATGCCCGTTGCTCTCTTCTTCATTCCCTCTCTCTTTCGTTCCTCTCTCTCTCTCTCTCTCTCACGCACACACACATATACACCCACGTGTAGTATGCTTGAATGCCCTCTCTCCTGTCATCAACTGACTCATACAAGCGCTCTGGACTTTATATTTATGCATGTTTACGAATGCAATTTGAGTCGCACACACAAACACAAACACAATCGCATACACAGCCGGGTTAAAAGGGTGGAACAAGGGTCTGAGAGAATATTATCTGCATTGGTCAAGGCTCTAACAGGCTGGCACACACACACACACACTCACTCACTCATACACACACAGAGATGCTGGTTAAAAGAGTGTAACAGGCAGGTCTGACAGAATATTATCTGCTCTGGTCAAGGCCTGGCAGCTTGACATGCAGAAACGCACACCAGCTCTCTCTCTCACACACACACCACACGATGCAATGTGTTTTTTTTCATTAGGACTCAGTCATTGGAGGCAATTACACGGGTCATCCTGGTTTTTAATGGAGAAATAATGGACTTGGAGGAAGGTGGAGCGAGATGCAGACAGTGAGCTGGGTGGAGGTGGGGGTAGAGAGCAAAAATAGAGACTATGACAAAGAGGAGAGGGAGATGGAGAGATAATAATGGACTGACATAAAATGTCTAGCCTGTGCTGCATGCTAATGTAAACCTAAGACGTGTGTGTTTGTGTGTGTGGAGCCCTGAAGATCCACAAAGAAAGAAATGTGGTTCACACTCTGAATGAACAACGCTTTCATATTCTTTGGCTTCAGATTTGCTGTGAATACTGTAGCAGTACTGCAGGTT